>NC_133666.1:619379820-619599301 GCF_037893015.1 Macrotis lagotis | reverse complement strand
GAGTTGAGAGCTCAAAGATAAATTGGAGAAAAGAAAGCACTTACGTGGGGGGGTGGGTGGTCAGGAAAGACCTCTTAGATTAAGGGATGGAGATAAGGGAAAATACCAAGAGCAACAATCAGAAAATGCCTGGAGTTGACAAATAGAGTGTCTTAAACAATAAAGAAGCCAGTGTCAATGAATCCTGGAGATTGTAGAGGGAGTAGATTGTAAAAAGACTGGAAAGATGGAGGTGGGAGTGGTATCAAGTTGTAAAGGACTTTGAATGCCAAACCAAAGATTTTATGTTTGATTCTGGAGGTGATAGGGAGTGATTGGAATTTATTCATTGGAGTAGGGTGACATGGTCAGATTTGTGGTTTTAGGAAAATTAATAGCTGAAGTGGGGGTATAGAATTGAAGTAGGGAGACCAATAAAATATTGCTGCAGTATAGGCTTGAAGCAAAAAGGACCTAGCAGTGTATGTGGTAGCAGTAACAGGAGAGCTATCAAGATAAAATTGGGGGCAGCTAGGTGGCACAGTGGATAGAGCACTGGCCCTGGAGTCAGGAGTACCTGAGTTCAAATCCTGCCTCAGACACTTAATAATTACCTAGCTGTGTAGCCTTGGGCAAGCCACTTAACCCCATTGCCTTGCAAAAAAAAAAAGATAAAATTGACTGGCCTTGGCAAACAGATTGGATATGATGAGAGTGAGAAGAGGAAAATACCTAGGTTTTGAGACTAGGTAAACTGAAAGAATGGTGCTAGACCCCAAGATAACCATGTCAGCCCAGACATTTCTTCTTTGTTAATAGAAATGGTTCAAAATCAAGGACTATTTTTCATTTTGTGTTTGTGTTCCTAGGGCTTAGAATAGTATCTGGCACACAGTAGACATAGCAAATACTTGCTGGATTGTAAGGAACTAGAGGCTAGGAAGACACTTAACGGTAATGAAGTAAAGAAGGCTCTTCCAGATTTATTAATTAGTTCTGAGAACCTTTTTTTGATTCTGAAGTTTTAGCCTTCAGCAAGATATAACAGTCAGCTGGGTATTGTATATCTAGAAAACCTTGCCAATGAAAAAATCAAATGAGTTAATTAAATAACTTTAGTAAAGTAACAGAAAATAACCAAGCCTCCCCCACCACCACCATCTGTATTTTAACCTATTAACAGTAGTAAGGGAAGTTAGAGCCAAGTATTTTCTTTTCCTATAGGCTTATCCTTAACATTTGGGTACCTCCCACCCAGGGTAAGACAAGAAGGGGGCATGGGGATAGAAAAGTCCCAAATACATGAGCCTTCCCCTTTCCCCACCCCTCACCCCCCAGGATGTGCCCTAGGTACTGGGGGAGGGACAGAAAGGACAGTTATCTAACTACCAATTGACGGGTTCACTAGTGGGGATTCTTCACTGTATCTCACTTAGGTCCTGGCTGTCCTGTAAAAAAAAAAATAAGATTTTTATGGGCAACCAGTTTGTTAGGCAGATGGAAGATGGAAGAGAGGGGAAATGGACCCGATTGAAAAAACGTTTCTTGGGTAAATAAAGGGGAGCCAGGATCCGAGATTGAATAGATCCTGCAGTTTAAATGTGTTTAAGTGATGACAGGGTCAGTTCAGTAGGTGGGTCCGCCATGAGCTCGCTAAGTCATGGGCCTGGATCTGCCCCACAAGTGCCAGCCGCTGTCCGTGGTCCTGCCCGGCCACAGAAAGGCGCAGCTTGTGCCAGGGCTGGGAAGAGTGCGCGGGACGGTGCCCAGGCGGACGCGCCTGCCCGCCCGCGTGGGAAGGGCCATCGGGTCCTGGGGGGCTTTGCTTGGTCCGGCGGGGTCCTTGACAGCGGCGCCAGGAGCACCGGGTGGGGTTCCCAACCATGAGAGGCTTCCCAAGGCGGACGGAGGCAGCGGGAGCCGGGCAGCCCCTCGTGGGACAGGCTGCAGAGGGGTTCGGGGTGCAGTCCCTGAGGAGCTATCAGCGGCTCGGGCTCCGCGACGCGGGGGGCCAGTGAGAGCCACGGGGGCCGATAGCTGTCAGCCTGGGACCCAAGTGAGGGGCGAGAACACGCACCGGCCTCCGCCCTCAGCAGCTGGGAGGAGCCCCGCCGCGAGGACCCCCTGGCACTAATGGTCTGTCTCGGGGCGCCAGGAGAAAGGCAGGGAGAGGAGGCTTCCCGGGAGCCGCAGAGGGGAGCTGGCGGGGGGCGGGGGTCCCGAGATCCCGCAGCCTCCCGGCGCCCTGGCACAGTCTCCCAGGACCAAGCCCGCGCGCCGCCCGTTTCCACGCGGCTCGCCCCAGTTGAACTGTGGGGACAACCAGAACTCCGCCCCCTCGCCCCCTCCCCGGACCCCGCGCGCCCCGAGTCGAGGGTGAGTCGGGGCCGGGGGCGCTCCGGGGGCCGCTCGGGCAGCGGGGAGAGGTCCCTAGGCTGGCAGGCAGCGACATCTCCGTCCGGACCCCGCAGCTCCACCACTGCGTGATCGGGAGGAGACCCCCCTCTTTGGGGCTCAGCGTCCCCTTCTGTAAAAGACCGGAGGGTCTCCCTGGGTGGTCTCTGAAGCTCCTCCCAGCCGGGCCCAAGGTTTGATTGTGGGGAGGGTGGTGGGGGACAAGGGGCCTCAGTGCTGGTCCTGGAGGCAGAAGACTCGGGTTCAAACCCGGCCCTTGACGGGGCTAGCACTATGGCCCTGGCAAGGCGAAAAGTCTGCTCTTGTAAAATAGGGATGATGATGTCCTCCGGGGACTGGGAGGCTCGGAGGAACTCATTTAGGCAGAGGGTTTCGCAACTTTGCAGCACTTCACTGACGTTATCTTCATCCCTGTATGCCTAACACGCTTCCTGGTACAAGTGGGAGTTGCAAATCCTACCACCAACCCTTGCTGCCTCCCTGGCAGAGGCCGAGGCAGTGCTGCTTACAGGCAGTCAACAAACATTTATTAAGCTAAATAAGACAACACAATAGGAGTGGATCAGTCCGTGCCTTTAAAGGAGCTTATATGTGGTCTCTATTAATAAACTGTCATTTCAGTGGTTAAAACATTTGCTAAGTATGACCCTGGAGGTCATATAAAGGAAAATAGATCCAGGACCTGCCCTTAAGGAGCTTGTAGTCTACTATAGGGAATAGGACAGGTACTCAGAAGACTATGAGGCAGGGTAGAATGTCTTAGAAGCAAAGGAAAGTTACGAAAATTTGAGTAGGGCGAGAGCACTCTTGGTTTGGGAATAGTATGTAAACATAAATTTTATGAAACAATTAGTATCTGAGCTGAGTCTTGAAAAGGACTTAAGCTGATCTTATGGTTCGCTGTGTGGTGCAGTGGATAGAGAGGGGCCTGGAATTAGTAAAACATGAGTTCAAATTAGGACTCAGACACCTACCTGCTGTGTGATCCTGGGTAATTCATTTAATCCTGTTTGCTTCAGTTCCTCATCTGTAAAATGAGCTGAGAGGGAACTAGCAAACTCCAGTATTTTTGGCATGAAAACCCCAAATGGGATCACAAAGAGTTGGATATGACTTGACAGTGTAATATACTGGACAAGTAGTTATATGATCTCTACTTGAAGACCTCCAAAGAAAGAGAATTCACCACCTCTCAAGGTAACCTATTCAACTTTTAGATAACTCTGTTAGTTTTTTCTTGACAACAAATCTAAATTTGCCTTAGTGGGACTTCTATTATTTCTAGTTCTTTCCATAGTGGTCAAATCTGATTACTCTTGCACATGACAACCCTTCAAGTACTTGAACAAAGCTATCATATTCTCCTAAACCTTCAAGCTAAACAAATTTCTTCAACTAATTCTCTGATGAATGAAAATGAGACCATTCACCTTCCTCCCTCATTGCTCTTCTTAGTATGCTTTCCAGAATTTTAGAAGACCCCCAAATGAACTCAGTACATCAGATAGGGTCTGACTGGGACAGATTACAGAGAAACTTTTCTTTTATTCCTATGCCTCCAGTAATACAACCCAAAATAGCCTTAGCTAGCATGCTGCCAACTGTTATTGAGCTTGTTCTTCTCTAAATCCCTTTTATAATTTTTGGATAAATTATTTTCTATCCATACCTTCTCTAGTTTATATTTGAGAAATTGATTTTTTGATCCTCAGTATAAGCATTTACATTTGTCTCCATTCAATTTCATCCAATCAGTCCAATGCTCTACAAATATGATGAACATGTCATTTTTGTCTTATTTCAGGGCATTAAAAATGTTATAACACAGGTGCATTCACATGTCCCTTTGGACACAGTTGGAGATGAAGAAACTGAGGCAGGAAGTGGTTAATTGAATTTCCCAGAGTCACCCAGTTGATAAATGTATGAGGCAAGATTCAAACCCTATTTTTCTTGACACCAGATCCAGCACTCTATCCACTCTGCTTCTACCATCCTGGCCCATAATTTTGTAAATGAGTTAATACATTAAAATAAATTGCCCTTGGCTGTAATGGCCTTGGCAAAGAAATCAAGTATTTCTTGGATGGACCAGTTTATGGGATCTTTTTTTTTCACTTCTACTCTGGGAATTAGTTCAAGAGTAAACAACTAGATTGGTATGTGATTTCTAGGAAAGTTGTCATATGGGAGATCTTATTCAAGATAAGAAGACTTAGAAGGATGAGGAGACTGGTTATTTAGACATCCTTCTGAGCTCTCTTTCTGCTCAAATCAGAGAAGCTACCAATTTAATGATGTGCTTTACTGATAACATTCTTTAAAAGGTGGATGAACCAACTAGGGGAAATTCTAAATGGGAGCTGATTCTTACTGACAGAGAGGAACTGGTTGGAGGCAAATAACTGTTCTATTCTAGAGTTTATTATTTTCTCTCAAGAAAGCAAAGTAGACCAAAATAGCAAAACTCTAAGAGGTAAGAGGAAGATAGGATAGATTAAATTGTATAGGAAAAGTCAGTTCAGGAGGGATGGAACATCTCTTGATAATAAAATTCTAGGGATATAAGAGAATAGTTCTAATGTGGGGGAAAAATGGAAGTTATCTGAAGAGATTAATGTAAATGCACAGGCCACTCATCTGGAAGCAAAGACAGGTTACAGAGAATGAGAAGAAAAACATTGCATTGTCTTGTAAAAATAGTATTAGGAGTTAAAGCTCAGAATGAGTTAAGGTGGATGAGAAAGCAAAGAGGACTTTAAAAATTTATTTATTAGAAGCTATATTGGGGGGAAAGGGTGGACCAAAGAAGGGATAGGACTGCTACTTAGGGTGAATAGGATGATGATGATTGAAAACAGAAAACAGAGTAGCTCAATTTTTATTTTGCTTCTCATTTACACCAAAAAAGAATACCCTTGCACTAGGAAAAACAATACAAATGAATAATGAGGAATTGATAACCCAAAGTAAGCAGAGAGATGACTTGAAAAATTCCAATCACCCAGATGAATTCAGTATCAAGATTACTGAAGCACTTTATTCCTTTTTTTTGGCAAGGCAAAGGGGTTAAGTGACTTGCCCAAGGTCATAAGGCTAGATAATTAAGTCTGAGCTCAAATTTGAATTCAGGTCCTCCTAACTCTAGGGCCAGTGCTCTATCCACTGCTCCTGAAGTATTTTCAGTAATAATTGAAAGATCTCTGAAAATGATGGAGATATTAAAGGACCCTTTATTCTTCCCTTTTGGAAAAAAACCCCTGTTTCTGTTCAGTTTTTGCAGATGAGGACTTTTCCCTGGGAGAATGGCTTTCCTAATTTCAAAGACAGAGATAGAATGAGATACCATCATCTTGTCTGTCTTTCCCACTGGTTAACCTTGTGGCATTTTCATGAAAAGATTCCTTTCTTGGAATCAAAGTTTCTTTGTCACAATTCACCTAGCTTGCTGATAGGTTTATAGTATTTATAACAAGAGGCTTTTAGAAATCATTTCATTCAACCTTTTCATTTTATAGTGAGGTAACAAAATTAGGGCAGTAAAAGGACTTGTTAAATGTTACAGAGGTGGAATTTGAAGAGCTTGGATTTAAACATAAGTTCTCTTAGGCCAAATTCAATATTTTTTCTATTTCACTATGCTAGCTCTCCTTTTTCTTTTTTGTTAGCATTCAATTTCATTTCTTTGATAATTCTTGTAGTCCTAAAAACAAAAACAGAACAATTCCCCAAAACCTAGCTTCTTAACAATATCAAATTTTTTCTTTTGAATATTTCAAATATATTCTAACAAAATAATAATATGGAATATAATAATTACCATTTAGATACCATTTTGAAGTTTTGCAAAGCATTTTACATTTGATATTTCATTCAGACTTCACAACAACAATAGGTGCTTTTTATATATGGGGAAATCAAGATTGAGAGGTTAAATGACTTGCTCAGGGTCAGCTTTTATAATCAGTTATTTCCTGAAATGAGGCAAACTCATACTGGCTATATATGATATATTCCTATTTCCATTCCCAGGTTTCCTATATCCATGACACAGGTTGTGAGACCTCTACAACTTAATAGATGGTTATGTAGAATTATTGTGATCAAAAATTTTATCACTTTGTGGTCAACATGGTGAAGATCTTAGACTGATCTAAGGCAAAAGACAAAAGCACTGTCTTGAAGCTTTTCTAGCTTTATAGGATCTGTTGGGGCTCCTGCTGAAATAGCCTCTGACAAGTCAGGATTGCCTGCAAGCCTGGTAAACCATAAGATTAATACTTTACTGCTGTCTTCAGTCATCATCATGCATTCTGCAATATAATATAGAAAGAGGTAAATCAGCCAGTAAGCATTTATTAAGTGTCTACTATGTGTCAGGCACTGTGTGGGGAAATAGAAAGATGGGAATACAAAAAGAGGCAAAAGTCACTTCCTGCCCTCAGCAAACTCACAACCATGCAAACAAATATGTACAAACAATATACATACAGGATAAATAGGAACTAATTTACAGAGTAAAGGCACTAGAATTAATAGGGATTAGGAATGGCTTTCTATAGATGGTGGGATTTGGTGTTTTACTTGAAGGAAGCAAGGTAATCTAGTAGGAAGAGATTCTAGACAAAGAGAAGTTTCTTCAATTCTAGACAAAGAGAATAGCTGAGGAAAATGCCTAGAGCCAGGAGATGGAAGGTCTTATTCGTGGAACAGCCAGGAGACCAGTGTCACTGGATCAAAGAAAATATGGTGGGGAGTAAGGTGTAAGAACATATAATAGAAGGTGGGGGGGGACTGTTTATGAAGGGCTTTGAACCTCAAACCATATTTTGTATTTGAGCTGAGAGCTGATAGGAAGTCAGTGGAATTTGAGTAAGAAGGTGATATGATTGAATCTACAATTGTGAAAAATCATTTGGTTGACTGAATAAAGAATAGATTAGCATGGGTAGAGACTTGAAGCATGCAGATCCCACCAGAAGACTATTCTAGTAGTTCATATGTGAATTGATGAGAGTCTGTATGTCAGAGGAGAGAAGTGGTTATATTCAAGAAATGTGTTGCAAAGGATAAATGATCATTAGGCTTCTACTAAAAATTTCTACTATGCCCAATCATAAGGGAAAAAACAACTTCTCCACAATGTTCTCTAGTGCTACCTTGGAGCTAGGCTGAGTTAGGAATAGGAACTGACCTCCTTTTCCCTATCTTAGCAGTCCTTTTTTCCTCACCTATACTTTATTTATTTTTTTAGGTTTTTGCAAAGCAAATGGGGTTAAGTGGCTTGCCCAAGGCCACACAACTAGGTCATTATTAAGTGTCTGAGGCTGGATTTGAACTCAAGTACTCCTGACTCCAGGGCTGGTGCTCTATCCACTGCGCCACCTAGCTGCCCCTCTCATCTATACTTAAAGAATAATAGAAACCTTTAGAAATCATCCTTTGACTTGCATGAATTGATGCATTGTACACATTGACAAAAATATGGGGTGATGATCAACCAGGATGGACTTGTTTATTTCAGCAGTACAATAATCAAAAGACAAATTTAAAGGCTTGTGAAGGAAGACTCGGAGTTTAAATGAAGACCAAAACTTCAATTTTTAAAAGTTGTCTTATGTATTGTCATTTTTTCTTCCCTAATGTTTTCTTTCTTCCATTTGGATCTGTCTTCTCTCACAACATGTTCAATATTGATCTGTTTAGCATGGTTATAAATATAGAATTTATATTAGATTGCTTTTTGTAAGGGGAAGGGAGGGAGGGAGAAAAAACTAAAACTCAAAACCTTGTCAAAAAAATGATTTGTAGAAACTACCATTGAATGTAGTTGGAAAAAAAAATAAAATATTTAAATTAAAAAAAGATTTGAGGGAAAGTTATACTCTGAAAGATATGCAGCAATGTAATTTGAGTTAGAAAAGGCTCAAATCTATAAATCAAAGATGAAAGGTTTCACTCAAGGAATTATATAACTCTCTTTTGTTAAAAAGAAAAAAAGAAAAGAAAAGAAAGAAATCATCCTGTGACAAATTTTTATCCAGCCTCTGATGAAATACTCTGGTGACAAAGAACTCATTACCTTATAAAGCATTATGTTTGATTTCTGTATAATTCAACTACTCCCGCATCAGATATTCTTATTTACCTACTCAGGCCATCTCATCACTGTCCATACCATCCATCACATAACTTAACTGAAAACTTATCTTATTACCCTCACACACACTGCTTATACCTCAAAATTTCTTGTTCCTTCCCAGTTCTCTCGCCCAAGCTGTTCTGCTGATCAAATTTTTACTGTCCTCAGCTGGTTCACTTTGTGTTCACTGTGCCCCATAGCTAGATTATACCTCTACTTAATTCATCCTGTTTCCTAGTTCCTAGGGTCTTTTTAGATTTTGTTAATTCTGACAATAAGTAAAGTCACATATAATGCTTATATAAAAGTATCAATGATGTTATTCCTATTCTAATAATTTTTCTCAGCATAAAGCACATCATATTTTCAATTTCTTGTTTCAGATAAGAAGGAACTGAAAATGAGCATTTAAATGAAAGAGGGGAAAATTTCAAAGGAATAGAGTCAAATGGAGAAACACTGGAAATAATCTTTAAGAATTTCTCCGTGGAACATGAGTTTGGAGAATATTTTGAGCCTGAGAGAAGCTTAAATATTTATCAGAGAAACTCTACAACAGTGATTTTGAGGAAATCCTCATCCTTCAAAAAAGATTTTAGTAAAGCCATGATGACTCACAAGAAAACTGCAATAGAGGACATTGCCAAAAAATGTAATGAACTTCGGGCAGAATCAACACTCACTGCACATCACAAAGGAATAAAAAAAAGAAAAAGTTCACGAATATGATAACGGTGGCAAAAACTTTGAGCAGAATTCAGAGCTTATTATACACCAAAGAATTCACACAGAGGCAAAATCACAAAAATGTAATGAATGTGGGAAAATTTTTAGTTGAAGTTCAAACTTGACAGAACATAAAAAAATTCATACGGGAGAAAAACCATATAAATGTAATAAATGTTCAAAAGCTTTCATTTGTAGCTCATGGCTTATTCAACATCAGTTAATTCACACTGAAGAAAAACCTTATAGGTGTGATAAATGTGGTAAAGATTTCAGTCTGAACTCACAAATTAACAGACATCAGAAAACTCATACAGGAGATAAACCATTTGAATGTAATGAATGTCAGAAAACATTTAGTCAGAGATCACACCTTATTCAACATCAAAGAATTCACACTGGAGAGAAACCTTATGGATGTGATAAATGTGGAAAAGCCTTTGGTCAGAATTCTTGACTTGTCTTACATCAAAGAATTCATACAGGAGAGAGGCCTCATGCATGTAATGAATGTGGAAAAACTTTCAATCAAAGATCACTACTTATGAGACATCAAAGAATCCATACTGGAGAGAGACCTTATAAATGTAATGAATATGGAGAATCATTTATTCAGAACTCACACCTTATTCTGCACCAGAGAATTCATACTGGTGAAAGACCCTACAAATGTAAGGAATGTGGGAAATCATTCAGTCAAAGTTCACCTCTTGATCAGCATCAGATAGTTCATACTGGAGTAAAACCATACAAATGTGATGAATGTGGGAAAGCCTTCAGCTGGAGCTCACATCTTTTTCAACATCAGTTAATACACACTGGAGAGAAACTGTATAAATGTAATAAATGTTCAAAAGCTTTCAGTTGCAGCTCAGGCCTTATCTTACATTAGAGAACTCATACTGGAGAGAAACCCTATAAATGTAATGAATGTGGTAAAGGCTTCATTCAGAGTTCACAACTTATTCAGCATCAAAGAATTCACACTGGAGAAAAACCTTATGGGTGTGATGAATGTGGGAAGGCCTTTAGTCAAAGTTCACAATTTACACCAGAGAATTCACACTGGAGAAAAGCCTCATAAATGTAGTGAACGTGGAAAAGCTTTTTGTCAGAGATCACAACTTAGACTACACTTGAGAATTCATACTGGAGAGAAACCTCACAAGTGTACTGAATGTGGGAAAGTCTTCACTCAAAGCTCACTTCTTATTAGGCACCAGAGAGTTCACACTGGTGAAAAGCCTTATGAATGCCATGAATGTGGGAAAGCTTTCAGTCAGAGTTCAACTCTTGTTCAGCATCAGATCATTCATACTGGAGTGAAGCTTTTCAAATGTAATGAATGTGGGAAAGCTTTTAGTAGGAGTTCTTACCTTATTCTGCATCAGATAATTCACACTTATGATAAATCTAACCAAAATTAATTAATATAAAGAAGTTTCTGTTATTACAAGCCATATAAAACTGCTTGGAAAGAAACTGAATGAATGTCATAAGAATAGGAAAGCCTCAGATTGTAATTCACACCTTAAACTACATTATAAAACCAATATTTGAAAAAAAATTATAAATGTCATGCATGCCAATAAGCCTGCAGTTGCAATATCCATCATTTAATTTATATCAGAATAGTCATATGACAAAAATCAATGAGATTGTTGGAATGGCTTTAGCAATTCCTTATTTTTAGATCTCACAGTTTTTCATAGATGAAAGGTCCTCAGAAGTCATCTTGTCTCAACCTGTAAACAAAAGGCATCTTTTCATAGTATCCCTGTCAAATGGTCATCCAATATCTGCTTGAAGATTTCCAATGATGGGGAGTCTCCTACCTCCTGAGGCAGCTTATTACCATTTTAGGCAATATTTTATAAGAAATTTGTGTGGAAATCTGCCTATTTATAATTTTAAACCATTGCTCCTAGTTTTGCTGTGGTTCCAAATTTAATCCCATTCCCTTATGAAGTATCCTTCATGATACTTTAGGACGACTATCATGTCTTTTCCAAAGTTTTAATTTAGCTATACCAATGGTTCTCAAAATGTGTTCCAGGACCTCTTTTTTGGAGGTTCCTCATAATAAAGTGTTTTAATTTTTAATAAGGTAACTATCAGTAGATATAATCTAAGTAAACAACACTTTTTGGCAGGAGTTGGTCCTAATCTTTTTTTTCATTTTTTATTTTATTTTAGGTTGTTTTGTTTTATTTTTTTTGCAAGGCAAATGAGGTTAAGTGGCTTGCCCAAGGTTACACAGCTAGGTAATTATTAAGTGTCTGAGGTGGGATTTGAACTCAGGTACTCCTGACTCTAGGGCCAGTGCTCTATCCAGTGCGCCACCTAGCTGCTCCTATCAGTAAAAACTTTTAAAAATAAGGTTGGACAGCCCTGGTGTAAAATATAATTATACTCTGTTCTAAGAAAGCTTGAATAGTCTTGTCTATACTGAGACAATGCTTACCATCACCATCCCAACAATCAAAACTCAACCCTTGGCCTTCTTCTTTCTCTTAATTCACCATTGGTGATCATATTTCCCATTAGTTAATTTATCTCTATGCAGATGAATCATAAACAAACACATATATAAATATGTGTGTGTATAAATATATATGTGTATGTGTATACATATATGAGCACAGTTTCTCCTGAATTCCCATCTGATGTCACCAGTTGCCTATTGGACATTTTGAATTTGATACCCCATAAATATTTGAACAGACTACTGTGTTTAAAGTCAGGAAGATCTGGATTCAAATCCCAGTTTAAGGAGTTATAAATCTAGGAACCAAAGATTCTAGTGACCTTCTTCTGAATCTTCCCTCTTTCCTTCAAAGACTTCTAACTCAGATTGACAACCTCAGTCAATTTATTGCCTCAGTCTGCCTCATCCAAATATCCAATCAGTTGCCAAGCGTATGACATCTCTCAAGTTTATTCCCCATCTCTTCATTGGTACTTCCCAAGTTTAGACCAATCACCTCTCACTGGGACTGTTTCTTTTGTTGGATTTTCCCTCTCCCCTTTTCATTTTCACCACATCTTCCAAAATGACATTCTTAAAACATTCTAAAATAGGTTTGACCATACCACTCCCCTACTCAATAAACACTATTGGCTCCATGTAATTTCTTTGGTATTTAAAGCTTGTTCATGATGACTTGACTCCAATCTCTGTCTTATGGCACATTGTCAAGACCAGACAGAATGACATTGCTGTTCCTCCACTTGACATTCCTCATCTTCCAGCTCTAAGTCAGCTTAGCATGCAGTTCTCACCTGTACCTCTTAGAATCCTCAGCACTTCTCAAAGCTCACACCAATGCCACCTCCTACATGAGGCCTTTCTTGAGTTCAAAATTGCATTGTATTGTTCATGTGGAAAGTTGATCTCCCTTGATGGAATGTAAACTCCTTGAAGACTTGGCCTGTTCTGTTTTTTCTTCATACTCTCAGTACTAAGCATATTGCCTGACATATGATTAGAAATTTAGTGAGTGCTTCTTAACTGATTACAAGGAGTTCAGTATCCACTTGGTCCAATACAAATCCTAAAAGTAATCCATACTATAACTTAGCTGACAAGTAGCAATACACTTGTTTGAAGACTCCTATTGAGAGGAAATCCATAACCTGATGCAGTCCTTTCTGCTTATGGAAAGCTGTTTTAAGTGTTCTTTATGTTGTCTCTTGGGAACTAACAGAAGAAGTCTAATCTCCTTTTCACATGCCAGCCCTTCCAGGACTTGAAGATATCTAGCAGGCTTTTCCAGGCTCAATGACTCAAACAAGCATTTATTAAGCACTTACTGTATGTCAAGCATTGTGTTAAGCACGAGGCAAAAAAAAAAAAAAAAAAGCAAAAACAGTCTCTTCAAGAAGCTGACATCCTAATTGGGGAGAGAGTCTGTATGTGAATGAGTATGTACAAGACAAATATGGAATGGATGTAAAGTGACTTAGTATGTGGCAGGGATTGGAAAAGGCCTCCTGCAGTAGGTAGGAGAAGATGAAACTCATGATGAATGTGCTCAATTTTTTTCACTGATGTTGAAGAGGTTCACAGCTGAAGGGATGGAAGGGAGGGAGAAGTGAAGGTTTAGTAAAGTTGTGAGTGGAATGGATAATTGGTTATAGGGAAACAGAACATCCCCAGTTGCTTCAGTCAGCAACCATTGATCAAATAAACAGGTGTTGGACATTGTAGCTACAAAGTCAAAAGATGAAATATCCTGCCATCAAGGAGTTTATGATCCTCATGTGACATGGAATTTTCAAGGAATTCCACCTTTCTCAGAATACTCTCTCTCAAGTTCATCTGAAGTCATCTCAATCTGTGCTGCCCAGGACTTGATGCTGTGTTCCAGATACAGTTTGACTATCACCTCCTTAGTACTAAAAAGCCCCAAGTCCTTAAATATTTTTGGCAGCCATATCACAATACTAATTTGGTGAGCTTCACTCCACTGAAATCTCCATAACTTTTATAGACAAACTCCTAACTGACCATGCTTTCTTTAACCCATAATTTTTTTAGGTTTTTGCAAGGCAAATGGAGTTAAGTGGCTTGCCCAAGGCCACACAGCTAGGTAATTATTAAGTGTCTGAGGCTAGATTTGAACTCGGGTACTCCTGACTCCAGGGCCGGAGGTCTATCCACTGCGCCACCTAGCCACCCCAACCTATACTTTAAAAAAATATATTTTGTCTTTCCAATGACATACAATGGTAGTTTTTACCAATCATTTTTTTAGGTTTTTTGCAAGATTTATCCACTGCACCACCTAGCCACCCCTTACGAATCATTTTTTAAACAAGGTTTTGAGTTTTATAATTTTTTCATCTCCCTCCCCCCCGACAGAAAGCAATCTGATATAAGCTCTATATTTATAACCTTACTAAACGTAGACTGATATTGAACGTATTGTGAGAGAAGAATTAGACTCAAACCAAAGAAAACATTAGAAAAAAAAGGAAATACATAAGACAGCTTTTAAAAATGGAAGATAATAAGCTTTGGTCTTCATTAAAACTCCACAGTTCCTTCTCTGGATATGGATGGTATTCATCTCACTCAGCATCAATTCATAGAAGTCTTTCCCAGCTTTTCTGAAACCTTGTCCCTCATGATTCCTTATAGAACAACAGTGTTCCTCCCATACATATACCACAATTTGTTCAGTCAATCCCCAATTGATGGACGTTCCCTCAATTTCCAATTCTTTGCCACTACAAAAAGAGCTGCTATGAATACTTTTGTACATGTGGGATTTTTAAGCCTTTTTCAAGATCTTTTCAGGATACAGATCCAGTAGTATTACTGGATCAAAGGATATGCACATTTTTATTGCCCTTTGGGCATAATTCCAAATTGCTCTCCCAAGAGGATAGATCAGTTCACAACTCCACCAACAATGCATTAGTGTCCCAGTTTTCCCACATCCCCTCCAACATGGATCATTTTTCTTTTTTAGTCATATTATTCCTTCATCTGAGAATTGCCTTTGACCATTTATCAATTGGGGAAATGACTTTTTTTTATAATTTTTTTTCTTAGGTTTTTGCAAGGCAAATGGGGTTAAGTGGCTTGCCCAAGGCCACACAGCTAGGTAATTATTAAATATCTGAGTCTGGATTTGAACTCAGCTATTCCTGACTCCAGGGCCAGTGCTCTATCCACTGTGCTACCTAACCACCCCTCTTTTATAAATTTGATTCACTTCTCCATATATTTTAGAAATGAGTCATTTGTCAGAAGCACTAGTTGTGAAAATTGTTTTCCAGCTTACTACATTCCTTTTAATCTTGATTAGAGTGGGGTTTTTTGGCATAAACTTTTTAAGTTAATGTAATCAAAATTATCCAGTTTGTTTTTTATAATTTTCTCTATCTGTTCTTTAATCATAAACTGCTCTCCTTTCCACAGATCTTGACAGGTATACCATTCCTTGTTCTCCTCATTGGTTTTTCCTGACCTGACCTACACTTTTGAAGTTGATTTTTTTAACCCAGGAGGAAGACTTTCTATTTATCCCTACTGTATTTCAACTTAGTAGATTCAGTCCAATATGCTAATGTGACAAGATTTTTTGTAGATCCTGATTCTATTGAGACTTCTTAAATTTGTTGAGCATGCTGTCTGTGCCTTCATCTAAGTCATGGATGAAAATATTATGTTGCATAGGACCAGACATATATCTCTAGAAAAGGATTTGAAGAATCTCCCTTCGTGGGCCTCACTTCAACTTCTCCAAACTTAAGAATTCTTCAGGCCAGGGGTGGAAGAGTGAGTATGTTCTCCTGCTTTGAAAACTGTACTATTTACTAAAGAAAAGAAGAGGTCTGAGACAGCCTTCCTGTTGCTACCTATGTACCTGCACAAAGATCCATAATCTCATCCCCTTCTCTTTAGTTCACAAATTTGATTCAACAGATATTTATTCAGGCCGACTATACAGAACCCTGGACTCCATGCTAATATTGCAAAGAAGAAGAGGAAAAACCATCTCCAAGGAATTTGTTATAGAGGAAGCTGAAACCTAAATACATTAATGTCAATGCAAGCTGTAATGAGAAAAATGCCTAAGAGAGATCAATCTGAGAGGTCTGAAAAATTTGTTGAAAGGAATCTCTCCCTATTCCTGTTTTATCCTCAGGTGGGCATCTTGCTGGACAATTATCCCAGTGACTATTTCAAATCTTTTTTTTTTCTTTCCTCTCACCATCATTCCTGTCCCCAAGTCCTTTTATTATAGCAGATGATCTATCCTGCCTCATTGAGTTTAAGACGATTCTTGGGGTGGCTAGGTGGCATAGTGGATAAAGCACTGGCCTTGGAGTCAGGAGTACCTGGGTTCAAATCCGGTCTCAGACACCTAATAATTACCTAGCTGTGTGGCCTTGGGCAAGCCAGTTAACCCCCAATTGCCTTGCAAAAAAGAAAAAACAAAACCTAAAAAAAAAGACCATTCTTTTATGAGTTTACTTAGTTATGTCTATATGAGAGATAGGGCAAATGGAAAATATGCTTGCTTTGTGGTCACACCTGGCCCTACCTAATGGGGTAACCTTGTGCAACATCTGTAAAGTGGGGGGTTGAACTTGATATCCTCTCAAAAATTCTGACAATTATCATCATCTTATGCTATAGTTTTTCTTCCCAGTAATGGGAAAAAAGAACATCCCTTCTAAAATCTTAAGACTAATACTCTACTTAGGTTCTTAACCCCATCCTTACCTATTTCCTATATTACCTGGGCGGCAATGCCTTTCTAACAGATCATGACAATGGAATTGAAAGTACTTTACATTCTATTATGTATCATGTTGGGGAGTATAAGGTCCTGGGAAAGGTTTTCTGAAGGAAGGACAATACCATTGATGACTTGAGTGATCTGAGTAGTCCTGTGGAGATTTTCCAAATTCCCAGAAAGACATCTAGAATTTTGTCTGCAGACCATTTCTGAAAAGCAGGCACTCTGGTATAATTTTGAGGATTGCATTTTTAAACTAAACTGTATTTACCTTTTGATCCAACAATACTGCTATTTAGCCATTATTCCAAAGAAATTAAATAAAGGGAAAATAGCTATATAGAAAAAAAGATTTCTTTTTGTATTGACAAATGTGTGGTATGTAGCCCACCCAATAAACCTTGGAGATCTCTCAAGGTATTTAAAGTTTTTATTCAATTTCTATGGAAGTGGACATCACCCCACTATGTGTATGGTAAAATGAGGCTCTGAGTACCAGCAGCAAAAGTAATACGTGATTCCTAATGCACCCCCCCACTGACCATCCTCCTTAGCCAAGAATGTAGTCTTTAAAATCTAAGCATGTAATTTTTAATTTTTAAAGCAAAGCACATGATTCAAACAAAAACATGTTTTTCTTCCTGCTCTGAGGAATGTATGGGTGTTTGGACTGAATAGATAGGGAGCAAAGTCAGTTTGCTCTTTACATTCTGGTCATGCCCCTCATTAAATTATGTATTTGCATAATAGGGGATGCATGAAGAGAAAGTAATAGAAGAAAGTTTGTAACCCAGAGGAGAGAGAGGCCAATCTAGCCCTTGGAAGGCAGGAGCTGCGGGCATTGCATCCTTCTAATCCTATAAAAGCTGCTTTATTCCTGAGGAGTTTCCGGTCAGAATCGTAGGATTTCTCTCCTTCGGATACTTCATGGGGTCGAGCTCTGAGCAGCCCTCACATCTTACCCATGAGAAAACCGAGGCGGGCAAGGCTCAAATGATTCGTCCGAGGTCAGCATTGGAACTCGGATCTTTTAAGTTTTTTTTAGGTTTTTGCAAGGCAGCGGGGCTAAGTGGCTTGCCCGAGGCCACCCAGCTAGGTGATTATGAAGTGTCTGAGGTCGGATTTGAACTCAGGCCCCCCTGACTCCAGGCCCGGTGCAGGCACCGCGCCACTAGCCGCCCCTGAACTCGGCTCTTTTTGACTCTAGTTCTGGGGCGCCACCCGTCGCAGCCCCTTAAGGAACCCCTGAGCGAGTTCTGGGCTTCGAGTCGGCGGAAGCTGGGGCCCTTCCTGGTTGGTCCAAGCGGCCGAGGGCTGCGGGCCTGGGGCTGGGTGCGAGTGTGTCTCACCTCCATCGAGGTTGGGGTCACGGCTGCAAAGGTGCCCGCGGCGCCGCCACTGCAGGCGCCGCTTCCGGGCCCGGGCCAGAGGGCGAGGCCTCCGCGAGGCGCTTCCGGCCGGCCCGGACGGTCCTAGCTTACTTCCGCGTGTGGGTGGGGGAGGGGAGTCGGCCCGGAAGGCGCTCCGGGGGCGGAGTCGCGGCGTCCCGGAACTCCCGGCCTCTGGGCCCCGTGACGTCAGCTCCTGCACCCATTGGCCCGTGGCGGCAGACTGAGCTGCTCTCCGCCCCGCCCCGCCTCCGGAGACCCGGGCGCGGGGCCGGAAGTGTCGCTCTCGGTGGAACGTGCTCCATCTACTTGAAGGTTGCCGCCACGACCTCCGGGGAAGCCGCTTCTACTTTTGGATACTTTTAATTATTAGTTTTAATTATTTTTTATTGAATTATTTTTAATTATTAGTTTTCTCTTATAACCAACTGCCTCCTCTCCATTTGTTTCTCTCCTACTCTGTGACCAAACAGGATAAGTCGGGTGCCTTTTCCATTTTACTCTTCATATACCTAAATACATCTCTCTTTTCCCCGATAATTCTTCCCTTTAATTCCTTCATCTCCAATGACACGAATTTAAGATTCTTCACCATCCTGATGACATACTCTATCATCTCTCTAGCTTCCTAGAGCTGACCACATTAGTCCTGATCAGGGCAGAGCACTTTCGAGCTTCTCCAGCCTTGGATGTTGTGGTTCTCTGAATGTGCCCCAAGGTTTCATGAGTTGTTTAGGTTGCCCAGTCATGCTGGTGATGGATTACTAAATCTAGGTTCAAAAAAAAATACCTAAGGTCAGTAATTTAATTCAATATTTCAAAAATCCCTACTATAATAAATGACAGCCCTTGTTTTCAGGGAGCTTTCAGTCTGGTGAGAGACATAGTTGATAGAATCCTAAATTTAGAATTAGCAGGCTTGGGCCTTGTATCCAAGGGCAAGTCAATGTCTCAGACTTTTGTTTCCTTGTCCGTAAAATGGCTGCAGGTAAAAGTCAAGTTGACAAACATTTATTAAGCATAATTAAGTAGAAATCACTGTGCTAAGTGCTAGGGATACAAAGAAAGGCACAATCCCTGTTTTCCAGGAGATCACAAACAGTTTTGTAAATTCAAGATATACTCTAGATAAATTGAAGGGTAATCTCTGGAGAACCTGAGCACTGAGGGGAACTGGGAAAGGTTCTTGTAGAAGGTGATATTTTAGTTCAGACTTGAAGGAGGTCTAGAGATAGAGAGGAACAGGGTAGCTAGGTGGCACAGTGGATAGAGCACCAGCCCTGGAGTCAAATCCAACCTCAGACATTTAATAATTGCCTAGCTGTGTGGCCTTGGGCAAGCCACTTAACCCCCATTGCCTTGCAAAAACTTTAAAGAGAGAGAGAGAGAGAGAGGAAGAAAGAGAGTATTCAGGCACAGGGACAGCCAGGAAAATGCCTGGAGGTAGGAGATGAGTATGTTCAAGGATCTGCAAGGAGTCTGGAAGTCCTGAGGTGAAAACCTGCCTCATACTGCCTCACACACATCCTGAAGTCAAAACCTGCCTCACACACGTCCTGAGCTGGGTGGCCCTGGGGAAAAAAATCACTTAATTATCCTCAATCTCAGGGGTGCTCATCTTTAAGATAGGGATGACATCAGCACCTACCTCCCAGAGTAGTTATGTGGTAAGGGCTTCACCAACACAAGGGTGGGTGCTATCATCATCATCATTGTTATCATCACAGTCACAGTTGTCATCTACATTGACCAGAAGGGAGATCATATAAAGGGCAATAATGGGAAAGCTTGGAATCCATACTTTGAGGGTTGTGAGTGCTAGGGTAAGCATTTATTTTAGAAAGAACAAGGAAACAGTTTCTGAGCCAGGGAGTGACAAAGACTATTTTGGCAGCTGAGTAAAGAGTCAGAATCAGCAATCTCTTATCAGTCACCTTTTATGTATCAGATATTATGCTGTTGAAAATTCAAAGAAAGGTCTGATAGTCCCTGCCTTCTAGGAATTCAGCAACCAAATGGGGGGAGATAACACTTAAAAATATGCTGAAAAATGGGCTGGGGGAAAAGCATGCCCCAAAATAGGGCAGGATGAAATCCTACTGCCAGGTGGAAAAAGATCTTAGGAGGTACAAGTTTCAGAGTTGATTTCATCTTGCAGATAGATGACTTTCTGAAAATGAAGTCTAGGAAAGCAGGCAAGTGGGAAATGCTGAGGTGAATTCTCTGGATACCATAGACTATTTTGGTAACTTTTGGAGACTAGGAAGAAGACCAGTTTGGAGTCTAACATTGGAATCTTTATTGAGTTGAATAAGGTAAAAGAGCAAGATTTATGGCCTATAGGGGTGATGAACCCCACCTCCATCATGAATGTGAGGAAGGGTCATAGAGATGAGAGGAACAGGATTGTCATCTTAATAGTCAATTTGACTTTATAGAGAAACTTGCAGCGGAAGCTGCCGCATGCTATAATAATGACAGTAATTTTAATAATAACCTTTATATAAGGTATTAAGGTTTGAAATCCATTTTATATATATTATTTAATCTGGTTCTCACAATAATCCTAGGAGGTAGGTACTATTAATTATCCCTGTTTTACAGATGAAGAAACAGAGACTGAGAGAGATTGACTTCAGATACCCAGTGTCTGAGGCTAGATTTGAACTCATGGCTTTCTTACTCCAGGTCTAGCACTCTATGCATGCACTATTTAGTTAACTCTGACCTTTAAGAGGTAAATATCATGGTAGATAAATAGGTTTACAGAAAAAACTTAGAGAAGAGTGACATTGCCTAGTATTACCATAGGTAATAAGAATATAACAGGTTCATCACCTAGGAGATTTTCTATTAGAATCAAGTGATGTGGCAAATGTGGACATTCCAGAAGTAGCACAAGAATAAGAAAGTGGAGCAGTGGAGGCAATAACTGGAAGTTTGTGTCAGAGAAAGTACTGGACAATATGTTCCAGTGCTTGGTTAACCAACATAGCTGAATAGCAAAGAGGAAAACAGATGGGAAAAGGTTATTTTTTAATTATTATTTTTTATTTTTGCAAGGCAATGGGATTAAGTGACTTGCCCAGGGTCACACAGCTAGGTAATTGTTAAATGTCTGAGACTGGATTTGAACTCGGGTCCTCCTCATTCTAGGGCTGTTCTATCTAGCTGCTCCAAAACGTTGTATTGATTTGAAGAGGGAGAAGTATTTGATGATAGGTGTGGATCATATGTGGGGCTAGGGTGGAGTCACTCTGGAAGGATTCTGAAATGGCTCTTCGAGGAATTCAGATTTTGAAAATAAACAACCCACACTTAGCTCCTGAGAAAAGAGGGAACAGCAGTGCTCAATTTGGATTCTTTTTTTTTTAAGGTTTTTGCAAGGAAAATGGGGTTATGTGGCTTGCCCAAGGCCACACAGCTAGGTAATTATTAAATGTCCGAGACCAGATTTGAACTCAGGTACTCCTGACTCCAGGGCTGGTGCCCTATCCACTGCACCACCTAGCCACCCCTCAATTTGGATTTTTCTTTTTTTTTTTTGCAAGGCAAATGGGGTTAAGTGACTTGCCCAAGGCCACACAGCTAGGTAATTATTAAGTGCCTGAGATCAGATTTGAACCCAGGTACTCCTGACTCCAGGCCCAGTGCTTTATCCACTACGTCACCTAACCACCCCATCAATTTGGATTCTTAAGTGGTGTTGTGAGTGTTGGGTGAAAGCAAGATAGAAAAGGGTCCAAGAAAATATGTGACTAAACGTCAGTGACAGAGGGGAGAAAATAGAGATCAATAATAAAGTTAAAAAACTGAGTGCAAGATGTTGGGCTACTGGAAAAGTAAATCAATAACTGTTTAGTCAGTGACATCAGAGTTGACTAGTTTGTGGCAGTAACAACTTCCTAATTCCTCCCTCAGAGCTCCTATTGGGGAGTTAACCCTCTTCCTTATATCTGTATCATCTTTGAATCTTTTTTTTATCACTTTCCCTGATTCCCTTTCTCACTCCTTGAAACTCTTGCCAACCCCAAACATACCTTCCTCATTCCCTTTTGATCACCCTTTGAAATTCCCATGCACATCTATGTTCTCCTAGCAGGTTATTCCTATAATAGTCTTCTTCCCTTCATTCTCTGACTACCCTTTTCTATGGGGGCCACTCCTTTCTCTTGTTTCACCTCATTCTCTTGTTTCAATTTGAACTACAACTGCCCCTTCTCCAGGTTCTAAAGGCAATTTTGAGATCTGTTAAAGTCTTATCTTAGAAACTAATATTAGTGTCTAACTGCAAAATACTATGTAAATGTGATCTATTTTTCTTTTTTTTCAATAATTCTTTTCATACACCAACAGTTTTTTTTTCCAGGTTAAGAGATAGATGACATTTTCTTATTTTTTCAGATTGTGAAAAAGGGACTGAGAATATGTGGTCATATGGAAAAGAAGAAGCTTCAGAAGCTGTACAATTGCAGACTCTGTTGCATGGAAGGCCATCAGAATTATTCCTAATGGATATTCCTCAGAATCATAATTTTGGAGAAGTTTGTAGATCTAACAGGTTAGGAAATCATCAGGGAAACCCTCCTGGGATGAATTTGAGGGAATCCCTTTCCCAAGAAAGGCAATTCAAGCCAATAAACATGATTGACAAAAAAATAGCTGAAGGAGAGAGAGCCCAGGAATATAAAGAGTTTGGGAGAAACTTTGACCTGAATCAAAAATGCATCCCACATCAGAGATGTTATAGGAAAAAGAGCCCATAACTGCTATACTTGTGCCAAAAGCTTCAAATATAATTCTGACCTTATTCTACATCAGAGAATTCATACAGGTGAGAAACCTGTATGATGTGATGTTTGTGGGAAAGGTTTCAGTTGGAGTTCACAACTTATTGGACATCAGAGGACTCACACTGGAGAGAAACCCTATAAATGTACTGAATGTTGGAAAACCTTTAGTCAAAGTTCAAATCTTAATCAACAACAATGAATTCATACAGGTGAGAAACCTTATATATGTAATGAATGTGGGAGAGTTTTCAGTTGGAGCTCACACCTAATTCAACACCAGAGAATTCACACTGGTGAGAAACCCTATAAATGTAAAGACTGTGGTAATGCATTTAGTCAGAGAACCAATCTTATTAAACATCAGATAATTCACACTGGAGAGAAACCTTTTGAATGTCAGGAATGTGCAAAAAACTTTAGTCAGAACTCTCGACTTAATTAGGCACCAAAGGACTCACATAAAAGAATTTACACTATGGGGTGGCTAGGTGTCGCAGTGGATAAAGTACTGGCCCTGGAGTCAGGAGTACCTGGTTCAAATCCAGTCTCAGACACTTAATAATCACCTAGCTGTGTGGCCTTGGGCAAGCCACTTAACCCCATTTGCCTTGCAAAAACCTAAAAAAAAAAAAAGAATTTACGTCAGAGTTAAAGACATAAATGTAGTAAACATTGAAAAGTTTTTATTTAGAGATTATATTATTCACAATTCACACTGGAGAGAATTCTATGAGTATAAGGAATGTTGGAATATGTTTGTTACAAGCTCAACTTTTATTTCATTTTTAAGAATATTCATAGAAAGAAAGTTGACCAGTGAATATAACAAGTGGGGATGACTTCAGTCAGGCTTGATGAACCTGTGCAGTATTGAAAGATCTCTTGGGTCAGGGCCTGTGTCTATGTTAGCAAAACTGTTAACTCTTGGTCATTTGCCAGGACTTTTGGGGGACTTGCTAAACAAAATTATTCATTGAAAATAGCATTTTTAAAAGATAATGTTTTTACCTGTTGTTGAATAATTTATCAATTATATTAGAAGGAACCATTATTAGTGGAACAGCTGACCCATTCTCTCTCTTTCTTTTTAGATTTTTGCAAGGCAAATGGGGTTAAATGGCTTGCCCAAGGCCACACAGCTAGGTGATTATTAAGTGCCTGAGGTTAGATTTGAACTCAGGTACTTCTGACTCCAGGGCTGGTGCTCTATCCATTGCTCCACCTAGCTACCCCCATTCTCTCTTTAAAGATACCTCAAGCATTGTGAACTGAAGGAACCAAGACACTATTTATGGGATATATTTCCCCTTTAGATCCTTTGTCTTCTGAGTTCCTGAGTTATATCTCTTTTGGGCATATATTTGGGAATAGGCATAAGGGAGATTTTCTGCCTGTTTTGATTGTCATGGCTTTGATGGCAGAATACTGTAGCTCTGAATGCTTTAGCATAGCTTCATCTCTTCCCCTTTCAACCCATAGTTTTGGACAGCCCAGTATCAGGGGCTGCATTGATCTCCTTGAGCTCACATTCCTCTGGCTCTAAGCAGAATTATGAAATAAGTGAAATTTGTCTTCTGGTTTCTTTACTTCCTTTGGTAACTGATGCTCTCACTCCTTTATCCCCAGTACCCAGGGATCTAAAGCTTTCTGATCTCCTTCCCCTAGCAAAACATTGATTCTTTTGAATGTGAGTTTTATTCATGTAAATGTCTCCTCTGTATTTGCACTTTACACCTAATTTGTGATACTGGGCATAGTTAGGAGTTAAAAAGGTGAACCATTCAATATAATAGGCTACAAATTAGGGTTATTTTCATAGCCAAACCCAATAATCATTTTTCCTCTTTTCAATTTTATAACTTTCCATATACTTTCTATTTCAGCTTCTCCTTGATCCCATGTATCAGAGAATCTTTATGAGTTTTACTTGAATATGATGGTAAAGTAGGATCAATTGTCAGAGTTGCTTATATAGCCCAAATTGATCACCGGTCCCCAGTTTTAAGGAATTAGAAGAGGCTTCTTCTGGGGTTTTCCTTGAAGAAACAGCCCCCTCAAATTTTCTGCAGCACTTTGGCTAAAGCTCACCTTCATCCTTAACTCCACTTCCCTTTGTAATATTTTGTTATATTAGGGTCTTTGCCCCACAAAAGTTCTGGAAAGCAGGCCTTTTCAAATCTATCCCTCCTATGCCTGGTTACAGACCTTGAAGAAGTAGATGCTTAAGTCTTTGTTGAAGCAAACGGAGTGGAAAAGATTGTTCGATCTGCAGCCGGGCATTGTTGTGACTGGAGAAGTCACTCAAGCTCTCTGAGCCTCCGTTTCTTTAGCTTTCTCTACTTTGCACTCCCTAGCTGTGCAGACTTGTGGGGAAAGAGCTTTGGGGCCATTAAGGCGCTTGCAGAAATGTGATTTTGTGTGATTATGAAAGCAGCTTTTTTTAACATGATCAGGAAGGCGACCCCGGGGCTTGGTACGAATTCTAAGAGCTGGGGCGGGGGGGCCTGGGCCTGGGCGGGCCTGGACAGCACCGCCGTTGGGTCACGCCCACTCTCCTCCTCCCTGAGCTGTCATTGGTGCGGGGCCGGGGCCGGGGCCACACTTCATTGGCTCCGAGAGGAAAGTGAGCCAATGACGGGGGCCCCGACACGGGCGGGGGTGCAATTCGAGGTAAGGCGCCCGAGCCAGTTCGGCCAGTCCCCGAGCCGAGCGCCCTCTGCCGCACGCCGGCCCCGGCCCCGGCCCCGGCCCCGGCCCCGGCCCCGGCGCTCCGCCGGCCTGCGGCTGCTCCCCTCCCGAGGGCCGCTCCTCGCCGCAGGGGGAACCTGGAGCTGCGGCCGCAGACCCCGGACCTCGAGCCGAGCGGGGCCGAGCCTCGGGCGCCCTCCGCTAAGGGTCGCGGGGCTCCGGGGACCCTGGAGCGGACCCGGCCGGGGCCGGCGGAAGTCGGGTTCCGGCTCTCGCGGCGGTGGGGGAGGGGAGGGCCCCGAAGGCCGGGGATTGCCGCGCCCGCGCGTTGTGCCGCCGCCACGTGTCTGTTAGCCCCCCCCCCCCCCGTGGGTCCGCCCGGCGCGTGGGGAGCTCAAAAGCGGCCCCACGGGCGAGACGGAAACCTCGGGAGCCGCCCCGGGCTGGGCTGGCGCGGGTCCTGCGGGCGGCGGGGGCCCCGCAGCGCCTTGTGGCCGGTCACGGCCCCCTTCTCCCGTAGGGACCCGTAGTGGCAGCTGCTTAAGGAAAACGTCTCAACCTTATACCCGCTCGTGGGCCCTGTCTCTGTCAGCTTTTACTGTTTGTAATCAGAGATTTGTAACCTGGGATTCGTGCGCATTTTTTAAAAAAATTTACTTTGATAACTGTATTTCAGTATAATTGTTTTCGTTATAATCATAGGCCTTTTACTTTGTGAATTTAAAAACCTTCTGCAAAAGGTCCACAAGCTTCACCAGACTAGGGACTACAAAGGGTTAACAGTCTTGTATCTGATGATGCCCCTTTGAGGGGCTGGGGAGAGTCCTGGCAGAGATGGGCCTCATGCTCTAAGGTGGGAAAAGTCCTACCCGGGTAAATTCAACAAAAAGGAAACGAGCCATTTCAACAGACGCCGACGTCTATATAGCAAAGCAATGTTGAGAATATTGAAGAAACGTGAAGGCCAATTTGTAGAGGGCTTTGACTACAAGGCTGCGAGATTTCTATTCAGTCTTAGAATCTCAGAATTAGGTCTTAAGATCCGGTTTGAGCAGCACGGCAGTGGACCGCTTTTGACATCTCTGCTGTACAGGAAGAAGGCACTGGAAACAGGGATGTATCCATTAGGAGGCATTTGAACATCATAGATAGAAATACTGATGATCTGGACCAGAGCCGCTTCGGTAGGAATGGAAAGAAAGGGTTATATTTAAAAATTACTTTAAAGGAAAGATTGGGCAGAGTGCCCTCCACGGGTGCCGTCCGCGAGGTTCGAGTCCCCCCCAGCCCTGAGGTCCCCTCCGAGGCCCGCTGCCTGACGCTGCGGGTCGTGCTGCCGAGGCCCGGCTCGGGCGAGGGCTGTGGGGAGCAGAACCGCAATTCGAACCCAGGCTCCAGAGCCGAGGCCGCCCTGCACACACAGAGCCAGCTCCTGGCCCTGGGGCCCACCTCCCCAGCCTCTCCTGGGCCCCGGCTGCGGTAGTGGTCTCTTGGGCCTCCCCTCTCTCCCTAGGGATATGAGTGCCCCCGAGCCTGGCCTAGAGACATGTGCTTCTCCTCTTCTGTCTACACAGCCTCTCTTCTCACTACTTTCCCCAATCCCCCCACCTACCTACTCTCCGTTCCCATATGTACGCAGCAGCCTTTCTACCTCCCAGATAGTTTCTGCCTCCGTCCTTAGCATTATCTTTGTTCTTCTTTCTTCTCATTTCACATTTTTTAGCACCATGTTCATTTGGTCAAGCTTCTTTCTCCCTTTTCATAATGGAATGGAAATAATAGTATTACTATCTCCTACTCTATACCCTCATTAAAGATTATTAAAACCATCTAGTTAGGTATTAATTTCAGTGATAATTTTTCTTTTCTGTTTTGATACATTAGATTCTAAAATGAAGACTGAGAACAAACAATCTAATGAAAAAGAGGAAATTTTAGAATATGAACAATCTCATGAAACAATCTTTAGAATTTCCCTAAGGGATATATCTCAGCAATCTGATTTTGTAGAAGATTGGGAATCTGAGAGATGACTGCAGAAACAGAAAGTGTATAGATATTTCAAAGAAATCCTTTGTCCAGGAGAGAGACTGGAAAATGATGATGATCCACAAAAACCCTCCTATAAGAGAACAGCCTCAGGAACATAAGGAATTTGGGAGAAATTTCCCTCTTAAACTTTCTTATACAAAAGAGCAGTACTATAGGAGATAGAATCCATAGATGTAATACTTGCGGGAAAAGCTTCAAAATACAATTCTGACTTCAACATCAGAAAATTCATACAGGAGGAAAATCTTATGTTTGTGATAAATGTGTAAAACCTTTAGTCATAGCTTACAGGTCCTTCAATATCAGAGAACTCATAAGCAGAAAAACCTTATAAATGTAATAAATGTTACAAAGATTTCAGTAGAACTCAACCCTTATTCAGTATCTGAGCTCATACTAGACAGAAACTATGAATGAAATGACTGTGGGAAAGGCTTCAATTGCAGCTCATGTGTTGCTCAGCATCAGAGAATCCATACAGGACAGAAACCTTACAGATATTATGAATGTGGGAAAGGCTTCAGTTTGAGCTCTCATCTTATTCTACACCAGAGAATTCATATTGGGGAGAAACCCTATGAATATAGTGAATGTGGGAAAGGCTTCATTTGTAGTTCACATCTTGCTCAAAATCAGAGAATTCATACAGGAGAAAAATCCTATGGTTGTGAAGAATGTGGTAAAACTTTTTGCTTAAATTCATGACTTATTCAACATCAAAGAACTCACAGTATTAGAGAGAAATTCTATAAATGTAATGAATGTGGCAAAGCCTTCAGTCAGAGCTCTCATTAAGCATCAGAGAATCTATACAGGAGAGAAACTTTATGGGTTATGATCAGTGTGGGAAACCCTTCAGTCAAAGCTCAAACCTTATTTGACATCAGACAACTCATTGGACTGAAACCCTGTAAAAGTCAACACTGTGGAAAAACTTTTATCCAAGCCTCTCTACTTAAAAACCTATCAGAGGGGGCAGCTAGGTGGCGCAGTGGATAGAGCACTGGCCCTGGAGTCAGGAGGACCTGAGTTCAAATTCGACCTCAGACAATGCTTACCTAGCTGTGTGGCCTTGGGCAAGCCACTTAACCCCATTTGCCTTGCAAAAAATTTAAAAAAAAAACCACCCAAAACAAAAAAAAACCTATCAGAGAATTCACATGCAAAACTTTATGGTAGTAAAAAACTTGAATCATAATGACTAAAAATATGTTAGAGCTTACTCTACTCAATATGAAAGAAGCAGCATGGTTTGGGAGAGAGTGTTGGACTTGGAGGCAGAAGAAATCTTGGCCTAATGCAACTGAGTTTGGGCAATTAGGTAATTGAATATTAACCCACACACCTCTTGTGATGATTGGAGTTCCTTAGCATATCATGCATTGTATGATGTGTGGGGGGGATCAAATTAGGGGCATGTCATGGAATGGGTGGACCTTTTAGATTGTAATTCAAACTCTGAGAGCCTATGAACATCCAAGAGGGAGGGGAAAGAGTTTCTGAAGACCATAAATTACCTGAGATTCCAAGACTAATTCGTGCCTCACCCCTAGGTGTGAGGTACCTGTACCTTGTAAGGTGTATCTTGCAAGGTTCGTCAATAAAATATACAATCTTCTCTCACTCTAGCAAGTTTTTCTTTTCATTCATTTATAATAGGTAGATAAAGGACAAAACTTTTCTTGAAGGGGAGGAACAAAGCAATGGCAAAAGCCACATTTTTTTCCCCTTGGGAACTGCTAGACCATGAAAATAGGAGGGTCTCCTTATCTATAAGGGTTCCTGATGCACAAGTAGTTTCTGGGCCTGGTACAGACAGCCAGCCTATCACCTGACTTGACTCCCAACTCAGGATGGGGGTTTTATTCTTGACACTTCATAAGCCCCTGCATACTGTTGAGTTCAGAATTTTTGAAAAATGTGGCAATTCAAAAAGACAAGTTCAAGGGACCTTTTAACATTCTTTAATTGTGATGAATTTCAATTGGCTACCTACTTCTTTGAGGCAGCTTTTGTCATTTGAAGTCTAATTGTAGAATGAATGACTGTCATCTCTTAAGGTCTTAGTCTTAGTATGTCAATAGGGAAAATTTTTGAGAACAGGGTACTTAATGAACCTAAAAATCATACTCCCTACTGGTAAGACCAGTGCTCAAGATAAATTTGTATCACTGATCTAGGATACCAAGGAGAGGGAAGAGGATAATCCAGTGGCTGAGCTAGCTGTAGCTGCTAGAGGCATCTTATCTGCAACTTTGGGGAATGGAGGAACAAACCTTCTCTACTAATTGCTCTGACTTGGCCCCATTTTTTCTCCTATAGTCCCATTCTTTCTCTTCTCCCTTTGAGCATCCTGAGCAACCATCAGCCTCAGATGAGCCTTCAGCAGGTCCTAATCATTTTGCATTTGGAGGATTCTTGTCTCAGTGTTGATGGCCACTGACTGGTCAGAAGGGTGGTTGCTGAAGATTGGGGTTACTCTGGATAATTTCTAAGACAGCAATGAAATTTATTGCCTAGACTCATTCCTCCTTTCACTTGAATGCTTAGAGGACATTGTAGGGTTATTAATTAGTGTACTTTCAATATTGTTGTGTCTTGCGGAATAGAGAGACCGAAGGAGAGGGAGAGAAACAATGACTGTCCAGTAGAGCAATTATTAAGTTCCCCATATTATAGGTGCAAAGGCAGCCCCAAAATAATTACAATGGTAACATCAAAGATCACTCACTGACTACAGATTACCATAATAGATATAATAATAATGACACAATTTGGAATGTTGTGAAAATTACCAAAATGTGACCCAGAGACATGATATAAGCACTTGATGTTCTTACTCAAAGCAGGGTTGCCATAAAACTTTGACTAACAACTAAAATTAAAGAGCACAATGAAGCAAACCATTATAAAACGAGGTTTGCCTGTACGTGATTTTAAGATTTTCTAAGGTTACTCATATGTTAACTCATTTGTTTCTCATAATAACCCTGGGAAGTGTTTTTTTTTATTCAGTCACTTTGGCGATTCCCTTTCTTCCTTCTACTTCATTTTCAGATTCCCTTTGTGGGTTGTCTTCCTCTCTTTTAAACTGTAAGCTCTCTGAAGGTAAGGACTCTCTTTTTGTATTTATATTACCAGCTTTTTAGCAGCATCTGGCCTATAGTAGGCACTTAACTTTTTTTTAATTTAAGGCAATAGGATTAAGTGACTTGCCCAAGGTCACACAGCTAGGCAATTATATGTCTGGGGTCAAATTTGAACTCAGATTCTCCTGACTCAAGGGCTGGTGCTCTATCCACTGTGCCACCTAGCTGCCCCCTATAGTAGGCACTTAATATTGGTTGATGTGGTTTGATAACTGACTGAATCTCCTTGTTGGAAGGGACCTTAGTCTAACTTAGGAATCCCTTCAGAGTCTTGAAAGGTTGTTTATACAGCCTCAGCTTTAACATTTCCACTGATGTCATCTCCACAGTGAACTCAATACATCTTCACTACTGAACAATTCTTATTGAACAAAACTTGTTAGGCAATTCAAGTTTATGTTGGGCTAAAATCTGTCTATTTCTCTGGTCCTGTCACTGATCTCTGGAGCAATGTGGAATCCATTTTCTCTTCCACATAAAACATCTTCAAAGTCAGAGTGATCATGTATTTTCTTTTTTCCACTTTAAATATACATGGCTCCCTCAGCATTCTGTATTTGAGTGACATTTATGGTTTCCAACCCCTTCCACATCCAGCCCCGGTGTCTGGTTCCCAGGTCATATTGCACAATAGAAAAGGTGTCATTTTAACAAAGAACATTTTCAATGTATAAAGGTCTTTCAAACAATCATTTTTATGTCCTGGACTGATAGCCAAAAATAATAATACTTTATCATTTTTAGTTTTAAAAACAACACAGTGCTCCAAGAGAGATGGTATTACAGTGTGAAAAGAAAACTGACTTCAGCATATAGACCAACCACAAGAAAGTCTTGGCTTCAATACACACTAGTCAGTGAATAAAATGGTATAATATATTATGAAGATGGAGTCACTGGGTGAAAAGAGAATATACTGGGAGAAAGAGAAAGGAGAGGTAGAATGAACTAAGATATTTCATGAAAAAAGAGTCAAGAAAAAGCTTTTGCAATGGAGTGGAAGGGGAATGAGTGAGCCTTAATTCTTATTGGAAATTGCTCAGAGAGGAAATAACATGCACACTCAATAAGGTATAGAAATCTATCTTATCCTAGAGAAAAAGGAGAGGAAGGGAATGGGAGAGAGGGACAGGGGGAGGGGATGAGGGTGACAAGAGAGAAGATCGTGGGACAGAGTAGTCAACACACTTTTGATGAGGGACTGGGTGAAAAGAGAGAATAGAATAAATGGGAGAGGGGAGGAATAGAATGGAGGGAAATACAGTTAACAATAGCAAGTGTGGGGGGGAAATATTGAAGCAACTTCTCTGTAGGACTTACGATAAAGAATGCAGCCCATCCCAGAGACAGAATGCAACCCATCCTAGAAAACCAATGGTATCTGAACAGAACACACACTTTTGTCTCGGACTTAATTTCCCTCGATGTTTCGCTATTTTTGTGGGGGAGGGTGATTTATTTACTTTCACAACAAAAGTATTGCAGCAATGTGAAAATAACTAAACCATTAAAAAAATACACACTAAAGCCTTTACGATTATGAAAGTGCCAGAGTGCTATGATTCAATTCAATAAACATTTAAATTTATGAAAATTTACCAAGTGACTAAACTTTTCCCATAGTCATATTCCCTGGATTACTCTCTGCTGTAATCACAGTGCTCCCGTGATTGAGATAATCAGTGAAGACTTGCCTGTATCCACTATATTCACAATAAATGAGGGGGCTGGACCAGGTGACTTCTAAGTGCCAGAAATCAGATTCTATGAAATCTTCCATCTTGTAACAATAATATTAACTGCTTGGTTGGCAGAGACTCTGGGGTGGCTTGCCATTTCCTTCTCCAGATCATTTTACAGATGTTGTGTCATATGTATTCCAGGCTAAGAGCTATGAAGGGTCAACACAGAAATAGTTATGTGCTTTAACCAGCAAGATGTACTTCAGAGCTTAGATAAGGGAGTAGCTGCATGTCTGAGCTAGGAGGTGTATTCCCAGGCTCAGATAGATAGCGCATTCTGAGATAATTACCTTCTGCACTTTGTTTATCAAATCACGGTTTGGTTCTCAAAACAATCTTCTCTCTGTTTAGCAGAACACTGTTTAGTTCTCAAAACAATCACCTAAGACATACACAAGGTATGCATGTGAAAAAAATGCTTGCTAAAACGCTTATGTAATTGGTTACGTAAATGTAGAGTATAAAAGTATGTATCCTGTGATCAATAAACGAACCAGCTTATGCATCATATTGATGTCGGCCTGAGTTCCCTCCTCCGGACTCGACATACAGATGAGGAAACTGAGGCAAATAGTTAAGTTGTTTCTGGTTTCACAGCCCCGGGTTGAATTTGAACTCGGGTCTTCCCGTTTTAAGGCCTGGCACTCTTACGGACTGTACCTGCTACCTGTTCGTTGTTGGGGGTAAAATTTACCTGGGAGCCCTTCCGGGTCCCTGAGCTGCCTGGACCCTGGCTGGCTGGTAAGGGAGGGGGCGGGCACGTGGGCGGAGCTTCAGCGATGGCCCCGCCCCAGGAAGGGACTATCGTGATGACGAGCCTTGGGGGGGCTTAAAGTGGCGCATGCGCACTCGGACGGGAGGGGAAGGCCTGCATCTCCGGGGCCTCGGGTGAGGATGGTTCCGCTTCCGGCCTGGATGCTCCGTCCCTCCCCTCCTCCTCCCCGCTTCCGGAGGTTCTTGGGATCCGCCCCGCCCCCTAGGCAGAGCGCCCCCTGCCACGGTGCTGGAGGAGCGGGTGCGGGCGCCCGACCCATGCCCGGCCGCCCGACCCATGCCCGGCCTCACCCAGGTGCGAGAAAGCTGGTGGACTGCGGGGAGAGCCCACCCTGACCTCGGGGAGGGCCAGGCCTGTGCCCCGGGGTGGCCTGTGGGGGCAGGGGTGCCCAAGATCTGGGCCTTTGCCCCTGTGTTCAGAGGGGATGAATTCCTTGCCATCTTCAGGCCTCAGGTTCCTCCTCTGTAAAAAGGGGATGACGCCTAGATTACCCGTCTTACAGGATAAGACTCAATTGAGATAATGTGTCTAAAAATAAAGCATTGCCCATTGAGCCCTCTTATTACACTTATTAACCATAAGTGACTTTCTCTTTTCTGACACCCAGCCTGGGGACCTTTGCCAGCTTTCTCTTTGTTTTTTCCTTTTTGTTTCCTGGCTTATTTTTTTTTTCTCAGGTTCCTCTGGCAACTAATGATACTCTAGAACTAGAGGCAAAACAAACAATTAAATATGTACCCAGAAAAATCATATACGGGATAGAAAGGAAAAAAGAGAGGGAAGGCACTAGACTTAAGGAGGTTTGGGAAAGGCGTCTTGTAAAAGATGGGGTTTTAGTTTAGTTGGGACTTAAAGGAAGTTAGGGAAGGCAGATAGAGATGAGGAAAGAGAACATTTTAGGCATGGGGGATCAGAGAAAATGTCCAGAGTCAAAGAGGTCAGTATATGGGAAAAAGTAAAGTTCACTAAGATTAGAAAAGGGTGGGGTGGGGAGGATATGGCCACTAGGTTATGAAGGACTCTGAACATCTGGAGGAAAAGGGAGCCACTGGAGTTTATTCAGTAAATGGCATAGTCTAACCTGTACTTTAGGAAAATTGTTTTGGTAGGATGGTAGAAATGCATGGAGGATGAACAGTAATGGGGAAGAGGCTTGAGGCAAGCAGATCCACTAGACCTGCACCATGGTGGAAGCAATGTCAAGAGGAGAGAAAGACAACAAAACTGGATATGGGGAAGGGGGGGAGAGAGAGAACTTGAGGTTAGGGACTGGGGGGGTGGGGGTGATGCTGTTCCCTTTGCAGTCATAGGGAAGGTAGGAGGGGAAAAGAATTGAGGGGACAAGTTGACATGTTAAGTTTAAGATGATTACTGGACATCCAATTCAAGATGCCTCAAAGGCAGTTGAAGATTCAAGATTAGAGATCAGAGGAGAGGTTAGGACAGAATACATAGATTTGAGAATCATTAGCATTGAGCATTGTTGATGAGCTTACCAAATGAAATAATAAAGAGGAAAAAGAGAAACCAGAACAGAATTCTGTGGGATACCTAATAGAGGATATCATCTGTTTGAGCATCCAGTCAAGAAGGAGCCATCAGAGAGGTAGGAGGAGAACCAGGAGACACTGGTGACTTCACACAGCCCCCCTCACTCAAATCCAATTCATGTGCTTGTCATGGCATCACCTCCTTGATATTGTGGTCTTCAAAAATGAAGGACATAATTATTATTAGTGCCCTGAAAACCTAGAAAAAAGGAAGAGAGGGTGATCAACAGTGTCAAAGATTATAAAGAGGTTAAGGAGAACGAAGCTGGAGAAAAAGAGAATGAAGTTGGTGATCATAGGATAATTAAGGTAATAGAGGATGACAGTTGAAAGAGATGGGAAGGAGTGGAATTATAAGAAGAATTCGTTTCTGTAAGGAATAAAGTCACATGTGAGACAGGTGTGGGAGGAGGAGGAGAAATGGCCGTAGGTATATGAGTAATATGAGATGAGAAAAAAAGAAGAGCAAATTCACTGTGAAGGGCCTTAATTTTTTCTGCAAAAAATGGGACAATATTCTCATCTGAAGGAATGAAAGAAGGTGCCAAGGGAGATTTGAGTAGAGATGAAAAGCTTTGGAAGAGCTGCTGTGAGAGAATGGGAAAAAAAATTGATGAAGATTTTTAATAGAATTGCCTAGTTGAGGTTGTGTAATAAAAATTTGTAGTGGAGGCTCAATAAGAACAGTTATATGATTTTCTCCATTTTCATTTAGTGTTTGTATAGGAGTGAAGGTGTCAGATGGTGGGAGTGATTCAAAGCTTAATAAAAATGTCTGGAACAAAACATATATATCAGGTGAATACAAAAAAAAACCCCTAGTCTTCACACTATCAGATGAAGAAAAATTGATTATACCTGGGTTTTTTTTCTTTGGTCATGACTTTCAGGTATTTGGGTGGTTCCTTCTGAAGTTGCTTTTTGTTCAGTATACATACCTAGGTCCCATTACCCCTCCTTACTCTGAACTCACTCCACAGCAAATCCCGTCCTCAACTTTGACTCTGTGACCCAGAACTGAATAGGATATGACAATGATACTTGGCACCTATTCCTGCAGCTTGCACAGTCAAATATCTCTGATATCTTGCCCCCATATAATTTCTTCTATGATGAATTGCTCTACCTGATTGTTCCTGGATGGACCCTATCACCAATGTCCACAGAACTTGTATCTATTTTTGTTCACCTGGGCTGGAAAAATGATGTATCATACTTTTTTCCCTTAGATTTACTAATTAGGACTCAACCTGGCACATTTTCTAAATCAAAATGGCAGAGTTGGGGAAGGACAGAGCTTAGGTGTACTTCATCTCGCATCTTGGCCACAGTTGACTTTTGATTTTAGTTCATGACTATAATATTGTCTTAGTATTAGTAAATAGTTCCAAATTAGAGTGAATAAGTTACTTTTTGAAAAAACTGCCACTAGAGAAACTCAAGACTTGTCAGGAGAGTAGGGGTTGCAGTCCAGCAAATAGACATATCAGTATGAAAACAGGGCTATTCTCTCAATGAGCTCCTGTTGGGTAGAGAAGTCTCTTCAAGTCTCTCAGAAGTGTTCGGTAGAATTAGGTTCAGATAGCCAAGAAAGGAGAGTTAGTCTTCTTCCTTCTTCTCAGGGGCAGGGTAAGGGGCATCTACAGTGAGTGCTAAGTCTCAACCATTCTTAGCTACCTATCATTACTATTTCCTTAACACTTTCTTCCTGTCATCCTTTAAAGTCCATCACTGTCAAACTCTGTCTTGCCTCCTTTGTGTTTGCTTATCCCTATCTCTTTCCTTCTTATTCCTCTAGCGAAACTTCTGAATTGATACAAATATCATTTCAGTTTCCTCCTTAGGCAGCCTTTTCCCCCTCTTTTCATTCTCTTTCTAGATTGAATGTAGCCTCAGACATTAATTTTAATTATCTGTGTCTATTGTGTTTACTTTATCCTACCACAGGAAACAATGTATTTTTGTTTACTATTTCAGATTCTATGATAAGGACTAAGAACAAAGTTTTATGGGGAAATATGACCTTTTAGAAGATTCATGAATCACAAGAAGGGACAGTGGATGTTCCTTAGGATTTGTTTTAAACAACATTGAAAAATAAAAGTTGTTGGGGGCCCTTCACAGCTATAACTTTGAGAAAGTTCCCTCTCGAGTGACTTTCATGTCTTGCAACCATGAACCACAAGAAAACCCTTAATGAAAAAAAGACCACAAATTTAATGAATTTGGGATAAACATCAGTTTTAACTCAAACTTTGCCATACACCAGACTGGAGACAGAGCCCATAAATGTAGTGTCTGTGAGAAAAATTTTAAATATAATTATGACCTTATTCAGCACCAGAAAATTCATACTGGAGAAAAACCTTACATGTGATAAATGTGGGAAAACTTCGGTTAGAGCTCACAACTTATCAGACATCAGAGAACTCATTCTGGAGAGAAACCTTATAAATGTAATCAATGTTTTAAAGAATTTTGTAGGAACTCAAATCTTATTCAACATAAGAGAACTCACTCTGGAAAAAAGCCCTATGAATGCAATGAGTTTGGTAAAGGTTTTATTCACAGTTCACAACTTATTCAACATCAAAGAATCCATACTGGAGAGAAAACATATAGATGTAATGAATGTAGGAAAGTTTTCAATTACAGTTCAAACCTTATTCAACACCAAGGAATTCACACTGGAGAGAAACCCTAAAGATGCAATGAATGTGGTAAAGCCTTCAGTCAGAGGACTCACACTGGAGAGAAACTTTATGAATGTAATGTATGTGGGAAATGTTTTAGCTGTAGCTCACATCTTGCTCATTATCAGAGAATTTATACTGTAGAAAAAACCTACAGATATAATGAATGTGGTAAAGTTTTCTGTTTGAATTCACATCTTATTCAACATCAGAGAACTCACTCTGGAAATAAACCTTATAAATGTAATGAATGTGGGAAAAGCTTCAGTCAGAGCTCACATCTTACCATCAGAGAATACATATAGGAGAAAAACACTACAGTTGTGTTGGATGTGGGAAAGCCTTTAGTCGAAGTTCAAGCCTTATTCAACATCACACATTGCACACCAGTGAGAAACCCTGTAAGTAAGTGTAAGGACTGTGCAAAGCCTTTATTCAGAACTCGCAACTTAATAAACATCATAAAATTCACATTCAAGACTTTACTAAGAGAAAAACATAAATGAAATCAATGTGGTGGTGCTTTCAGTGCTTTATTCAGCATAAGGAATTTCATATGAGGAATTTCAACTTGTGAATGTGGGAAACTCACATCTTGTCAATCAACCTTTATTCTATATCAGAGGTTTTATGCCAGAGACTAATCTAGAGAATGCAATAAATTTGAGGAAAAATTATTTGAATAATATTGTGGATAGTAAAAGGTCCTTGAGGGAAGAGTCATTATTTATTTGGAATTTGTTAAAAAAATTAAATGAATAAAATATAATTACCCTCTTCTCCATTCTAGAACATAGAAATAACTTTGTTAAAGATGAAGAATAAAAGGAACACAGTCTTAAAAATCAAGAGAGTTCAATTTTTGTCCTAGCTCCACCACTAGTTTTGTGACCTTAGGCAAGATGTAAATTCCTGTGGCTCAGTTTTCTCTTATGTAAAATGAGAGTATTTAGATGAAAACATCTCTAAAATTTTTTTCTAGCTCTACCCTCTATGTTACTCTCCAAGTGACCTTTGTTAACATGGAATTTTCATATGTCAAGGAACTTAAGATTAGTTAATTAGTGAAGATTGATTAATATCAATTAATAATGATTAGTAATGAACAGACTAATATTTTATCACCTAAAGTGAGAGATAAATGTTTAATTCTCACTCTGATTTGATCCAGATGTTTTTTTTAAACAAACGACAAGAGAAGTCCAATAAACCTGAGGAAAAGTGAATCAGACAAGTCACATAATGTCAACATTGCCCCCTTGTTCCGGAATCCTGGTTGGTCCATTTTCTCCCTTCCTTCCTTCCTTCCTTCCTTCCTTCCTTCCTTCCTTCCTTCCTTCCTTCCTTCCTTCCTTCCTTCCTTCCTTCCTTCCTTCCTTCCTTCGTGATGTTTTCGTGGACTTGGTAATTTAGTTGTTTTTTGGTGAGAATGTTAACTGAGGAGATCATAGAATATTTTTTTGGCTTCTCTTCCGCAATCAAGGAACAATTACCTCTAATTTTATTGTGGAACAACAGACCTACAAATGTCTTAAGGAAACCTAAAGTGTCTTAACTTCCCACTTATAATAAAAGTGACACAGGATGTCACTATCCTCTTTATTATATGCAGCTAGATTTTGAAGCCATGGGAAAATGGAAATTCTACAGTATTTTGGGGGGTGTCCTTTACAAATTGGAAATCACTTCGATTGTATGGAGATGCAAGAGTATATTGCACATGACTTGACTTGCTTATAAATTATCTTCTTTGGTATGCTTTGATACAAAACCTAGAAAAAATAAGATTAACTTCCCCCCCTTCTAAGGCCTTCATTTGTTGTGTACAGTATAATATACCTCTATATTCATTCTTGATAAACAATTCATAATCCAGCAAAAGGAGGTTGTGAATGTTTCCTAGCAACTTCATCCTTTCCTTTGTATTTCCCAATTTGACCCACAGCGCTACTGCATTCTTTTTTTTTTTTTTTTTGAGACTCAGTGTTCCTAACCCTCCTGGGCTACAAATGCAACAGTTGCTTCTGATATGCTCACAGCGTTAGAACTCGGGCAACTCACAAACCTCAGGCTCCACAGCTGTAGGGACTACAAGTAAGTACCATCATGCCTGGCACTACTTTATAATAAATTCTTTCAAAACTGGGTAAGAATTATTCCTTCTTAATGGATACCTATTATATAGAATTCACAGAATTTCAGAGTTGAAGGAGTCCTAAGAGTTCATCTACTCCAATCTGTATTTGAATAGGAACACTCTTTTTAACATCATCCAACCTTGCTAGAAGACTTTAAGTATCTCATTCCTCTTTTAGATAGATCTAATCATTGTTTTTTTTTACATTGATCCTAAACTTGACTTAGAAATTCTACCTCATTCTGCCTTTAGAGTCAAGTACAGCAACTCCAATCCCTCTTCTTATGTCATCCCTTCAAATAATTAAACTATTAAAATAGAATTATTATATCCCCCCCAAATCTTTGCTTCTTCAGATGAAACATCTTCAGTTGTTTCAATTGATCATCTTTTGGTAGCCTCAAGTCTCCTACCTGTCCTAATCATGCTCCAGCTTCTCAGTAATGTTTTTTCTTAGTCAGTGTGCAGAAGTAAGCATGGATCAGGTCTGACCAAGGAGAATATAATAGACTCATCACCTTCCTTGTAGTAGACATAGCACCTCTTTTAATAGGGCAAATTGAATTAGAGTGTGCTAGGGTTTTGTCTTTGGGGTTTGGGCTGGTTTGTTACCTCTTTAAACTGTATTCACACTGATGTTTCTGTTCTGATCTGATGTTTCCCATCAGAAAGACTTCCACAAGAAAGCATGTAGGGGAGATGTCTTTTACATTTTGAGGTAGATTAACTTTCCTAATTTCTTTGAAATCAGACCACCATTACTGGTATGGTCAAGGAAGTTTGTCATTTTAAAGTTTCTGAGCATAGAGTGATCAGAAAAAAAAACCCATTTATTCCCTCTAGACTATTCTAAACCAGGACATAAACCCACCCACTGGAGACTTCTTCTGGTCTCTGGATCTGCTGGGAGTATCAGAAATTTTTCTGGCTGTTTTCCTTTTCTTTTCCCTAGTCCCTCCCAGTATCTTCACCAGCCTATCTCAATGCTTTACCCAGTTCTAATCTTTTCATCTAATCCAGGATTCCCAGGGCTAAGATCTCAGAGACCTTTCTTGCCTTCATCAGCCTAGAAAGAAGAGCCTCTTCTTTCCATAGTTAGATTGAAGATAGATTCTACATAGCTTAGACTCTGCTACCTCCACCCTGCTGCACCTGGTCATCCAGTCCAGGAATCAGTGAGCAGTCTCATGTGCAAGATTCTTAATTAGAGCCTAGAATTCAAGAAGTTCTTGGGCTCAGCCTTAGAGGTAGAAGGCAGGAGCACTGGCTATTAAAGTCTAATTCTACTTTGAATTGTGCGTTCTGTGTGATAAGTGGTATCTGTTCTCAATGAAAATTGTTGACAGTTATCAAAAACAATGAAAAATGAACCAAGAAGAATCAGAGATTTATCAAGCACATAGCATTATGCTAAGTGTTAGGTACACAAATACAAAGAATAAAACTCTGCTTGTAATGATTTTGTAGTCTAATGGGGTGAACAACAAATATACATGAGAATATATATATATATATGTACATATATATATATATATAAAATGAGTACAAACATAAAATTTGCACACATTTATATGTACATGCAGACAAAGTAAATACAAGGTAGTTGAATAAGGAAAAATTTCAAGCAAAAGATTGTGCCTCAGCTACATCTTAAAGGGAGAGAGACTGAGGCAGAGGTAAGAGAGCATGCATTACAGTTGTGGGAGAAAGCCAGTACAAAGGGATGGAGGGGTGTGACAAAGTAGTCAGAGGCTGTGAGAAGGTCAATTTGGCTAAAGTGCAGAGTTTGGGAGCAGAAGGGGTCATGTCCAGTGAGACTAGAAAGGCAGGCTGGGGTCACTGATTTAAAACCTGAACAAAGGAGTTTGTATTTTAATCTAGTAGGGAGCCACTGGGATCAACTGAGTAAAAGAATCTCATAGATCTGTTGTTTATTTGTTTTTGACTTTTCATGACCCCTTTTAGGGCTTTCTTCACTGTGACACTGGTTTGTTGCTTCCTTTTCCAGCTCATTTTTTTCCTTTTTTTACAGATGAGGAAACTGAGGCAAACAGCGCTTAAGTAACTTCCCAGGGTTACATAGCTAGTAAGTGACTAAGATCAGATTTAAATTTAGGAAGGTGAACCTTCCTGGTTCAGCCTGGTATTCTATCCACTGTGCCACCTAACTGCCCCTGTCAGATTTGTGCTTAAGAAAAATTACTTTGGAAGATGGCTGAGAGAAGCCAGGCACTGTGCTAAGGGCTCCTGTTTTCCCCTCAGAAATAATATGAAAGAAACCTCTTAACAGAAATTCGGTTCACAAAACCCAGAAAAAGAAGCTAGGAGAAAAACACCTACCAAGAAGATCTGTCTCAGGGGACCAAGGGTGATCCAGGAACAGAGAGCAGAGAGCCAGCCTAGGATCAGCAGCAGGGTGAAGCCACTGAGGCTTTAGCTGTGGGAGCAGAAGTCTGGGGAGTCCCAGTGGGGCTGGAGGGTGAGTTCCAGCATAGAGAGTTGCAGGGAAAACTGCCCTGATATGGAACTAGAGAACAGGGGCAGCTAGGTGGTGCAGTGGATAGAGCACTGGCCTTGGAGTCAGGAGTACCTGAGTTCAAATCTGGCCTCAGACACTTAATAATTACCTAGCTGTGTGGCCTTGGGCAAGCCACTTAACCCCATTGCCTTGCCAAAAAAAAAAAAAAGGAAATTGATGGAACTAGAGGACAAAATAGTTATTGAAAGAATACATTGATCCCCTCTGGAAAGGGATCCTAAAATGAAAACACTAAGGAATATTGTGGCCAAATTCCAGAATTATCAGATAAAAAAGAAAATCCTGCAAGCTGGACAGTGATCCACTTAGCTCGGCTGGTCTAGAGGACCAAGGCCATGAGCTCCATACTTTCAGCAGAGTCCTTTACCGGGAGCAAACATGGTACCAGCCCCACCCCACCCCCCAGGCTCAGGCATAGGCAGCAGAGCTCCCTCAACTGAATAGGGAGATTAACTTCCTCACCCTAGCCCACATTGTTCAAGGTTAACAATATCCAGCTGGGTTTCACCCCCCCTCCCCAGGCCTAGGGAGAGGGCTTCAAAGTCACAGACACTCCAGAGACTATAATGAGCACCCCCTACTGGCTGGCCAACTTGGAGTTACTAAACCCAGTGAACAAAGCCTCTAGAGTTTTCAAAACCAAAAGTCTGTGAGCCAGCCCCCCCCAACACAATATCCTAGGAAAATGAAGGAAGGCTAGAGGAAAGGAGGCGGGCAATGAAAACTACTTTGAAGGTAAATATTCTAACCCAGAGAGATCTAGAACTTCTGAGGAGAATATGAATTGGTCTCCAGCCCAGAAAGAGTTCCTTGAAGAAATCAGAAAGGAGTTTAAAAATCAATTGGAAAAATTGGGAAAAGAACCTCAAGAGAAAATTAACACTTTGCAAGAGAAAATTAACATCTTGCAACAAGAAAACAAAACCTTGGAAAATACAATAAAAAGAAAATAATTCTCTCCAATTCTTAATTGGGCAAATGCAAAAAAGAAAATTCTCTCAAAACTACAATTGGGCAAATGGAAAACTCCAAAAATAGAATTGACTGATTGGAAAAGGAGTTGCAAAAGGTAAATGAAGAAAATTATTCTCTAAAAAAATGGAATCTGTGGAAACTAATGACTTCATGAGACAACAAGAATCTATTAAACAAAACAAAAAAATTGAAAAAAGAAGAAAATGTAAAATACCTCATTGGCAAAACAACTGCCTTCAAGAATAAATCCAGGAGAGACAACTTAAGGATCATTGGGCTTCCTGAAAACATTGAAGGGAAAAAAGCTCTAGACTTAATATTACAGTATTTAGTGATGGAAAACTGCCCTGATATCATGGAACTAGAGGACAAAATAGTCATTAAAAGAATACATTGATCCCCTCAAGAAAGGGATCCTAACATGAAAACACCAAGGAATATTGTGGCCAAATTCCAGAACCATTAAATAAAAGAGAAAATCCTGCAAGCAGCCAGAAAGAAACAATTTAGATACCAAGGAGCCACAGAAAGGATTACGTAGGACCTGGCTGCATCAACATTAGGGGATTGAAGGGCCTGGAATGCATTATTCTGAAGAACAAGGGAGCTTGGAATGCAGCCAAGGATTCACTGTCTGGAAAAATTGAACCTTCTCTTCCATGGAAAAAGATGGACATTTAACAAAAAAGCAGACTTCCAACTTTTCCTGATGAAAAGACAAGAGCCAAATAGAAAATTTGGACATCAACTAGGAGACTCAAGAGACACATGAAAAGATAAAAATATAAAAAAGAGTAAAGAAAAAAACTGCTATCCAATAAGATGAAGCTGGCTATATCCTCCACCTGGGAGAAAGATTCTCATAACTCAAGAACTGTAACTCTATTATAGAGAATATACTTAGCCAGAAGTGATAGACACTTATGACTTATCTGTGACTCTGATAGAATGATTTAAAAACCATTATCTCATTAAAAAGGGGATAATAAAGAGAGGGGAGGATGGAGGAGATTGAATGGGGTAAATCACATTACATAAAGAGGTACAAAGGACTTACTGCAATAGAGAGGAAGAAAGGAGGTGGTGAGGAATGCCTGAATCTTTTTCTCATCAGAAAAAAGAAAAGAGGAACTACAGAAGGGAGAAGGGGCAAAGAGAAAGGGGAAAGAAAGAGGAGAGAGGTTGGATACAAAGGGACAAACACACTGAAGGTGGTGATATTCAGAAACAAAATACTAGGGAATATGGATAAAGTGAAAAGGGAAAAATATAAACAGAGGGAAGATAGCATGGAGGGCAATAAAAAGTTAATAATTATAACTTTGAATGTGAATAGGATGAACTCTCCCATAAAACATAAGCAAATAATAGACTGAATTAACTAGAATCCTACAATATGCTGCTTACAAGAAACTCATTTGAAGCAGAGAGATATATATAGAGTAAAGGTAAAAGCTTGGAGCAAAATATTTTGCTTCAGCTGAAGTGAAAAAAGCAGGGGTAGCAATCCTTATCTCAGACAAAACAGTTGCAAAAATAGATCTCATTAAAAGAGTTGAGGAAGGAAACTATATCCTCCTAAAAGGTACCATAGACAATGAAGCAATTTCAAGACTAAATATGTATGCACCAAGTGGTATAGCATCCAAATTCTTAGAGGAGAAGTTGAATGAGTTACAGGAAGACATAGACAGCAAAACTGTCTATGTGGTGGGAGACCTCAACCTCCTGCTCTCAGATCTAGATAAATCTAACCAAAAATATACAAGAAGGAAGTTAAGGAGGTAAATAGAATGTTAGAAAATCTAAATGTGATGGACCTTTGGTTCTAAGTTGGATGGGGATAGAAAGGAATATACTTTTTTTTCTCCAGTATATGGCCCTTACACAAAAATTGACCATGTACTAGTGCACAAAAACCTAATAATCAAATACAGAAAGGCAGAAATAGGGAATGCATCTTTCTCAGATCATAATGCAATAAAAATCACATGCAATAATGGGCCAGGGAGATAGATCTAAAACTAATTGGAAACTAAATATCTTCATTTTAAGAATGAGTGGATCAAACCACAAATTATAGAAAGAATGATTTCATTCTAGATAATGACAATAATGAGACACCAAAACTTATGGGATACAGCCAAGGCAGTTGTCAGGGGATATATTATCTTTAAATGCTTACATGAATAAATTGGAGAAAGAAGAAATCAATGCAACTAAACATGCAACTAAAAAAAATTAGAGAAAAAATACTTTGACAGAAGTATGCTTAGGATGGACCTAATTTGGAGTGCAGATTAAATCAAGGAGACCATTTAGGAGACTAGGAAAGAGATGATGAGAGTCTTAAGTAAGATGATAGCTATGTAAATGGAAAGAAGGGGTTCAATGTGACAGGTGATGAGAAAATAAAAAAGGATTGGCAATTGATTGGTGATGTGGAACGAGAGTAAGGTATTGGAAGGATGATGGAATCTTTAATAGAAATAAGGTTTGGAAGAGGGAAGGTTTATAGGGAGAGATAATGGGTTCAGTTTTAGATGTGTTGAATTTAAAATTTCTCTGAGAAATCTCCAGTAGGAAATATCCAATAGCAAACTGGTGATGCTTGACTAAAGCATGGGACTGGATATATAGATTAAGGTGATATCTGCATAGAGATGATAGTTAAACCATGGGACCTGCTTAAGTCACCAAAAGACAGTATAGAGGACAAGAGACAGACTCAGGTCAGAACTGTGGGAAATGCCCATAGAGGCATAATTGGAATGATAAGCAAACAAAGGAGGTAGAGAAGAATCAGAGAGGTAGGAGGTGAACTAGGTAAGAGTAGTACAACAAACCTAGGGAATGAAGAGTCCAGGAGGAAAGAATGATCTCAGTATTTGACACTGAGAAATGATCAGGTCTGGCAATTAAGAGATCATTGGTAACTCTGAAGTGAGCAATTTTACTGATTAATATCAAAAGCTGGAATTCAAAAGACCAAGCTTTGAATGAGAGGAGAGGAAGTGGAGACAGCAAGAAGTAACAACTATTTTAGGAAGTTTGTTGACAAAGGAAGAAGGAATATAGAATATAGAATGATAGTGTAGGAAGGGGCAGAGTCTAGTGAAAAGGATGGGGGACTTGAATATGCTTGAAGGCACTAGGAAAATAGTTGGCAGGAAGAGTTTCAAGAGATGTTTAAAAAGGAGAGTGCTTGAGGAGTCAATCTACTATAGAAAAGGGTAGGGCAGGGGATCCAAGTGGACATGGAGATAGGTTGACCTCAGTGAGCAGAAAGGACCCTCTCTGTCAGTGCCTGGAGAAAAGGAAACAAATAGTTTTGAGATGAAGAGAAGGGGTAAAAGGTAGCTATCAATTTGCTTCAATTTTTTTTTACTCAAGAGATGTCTTTAGCTAAGGAGGATGTGAGGACTTTGAGGAGGGAAAAAATTGTTTTGAATAGTTTCTGTAGAAAAAGAAAAATTCAATTAGGGAGGAATAAAAGGACCTTGCTTCAGTGAGGGCCCAGTTGAAGTTGGGAAAATATGAATTTGTAATATACTCAGCACAATTGTAGAATATAACACTGGAGATGCTGTCCAAAGAATTCATCCTTCAGGCAGGGATTGCCTACTTAGATACCCTTTGAGGTGGGCAGCTAGGTGGTATAGTGGATAGAGCACTGACCTTGGAGTCAGGAGGATGAGTTTGAATCCAGTTTCAGACATTTTCCACTTATTAACTGTGTGACATTGGGTAAGTTACTTAATCATGATGGCCTCACATCCAGGGTCATCTCCAGTTGACCTGATTCATATCTGACCACAGGACCCAGTTCACTCTAGAGGAGCAAGTGAGACTGATGACCTAACATAGTAACTCCTCACTCAAATCCAATTCATGTGCTTGTCATGTCATCACCTCCCTAATGTCATGGGCTTCTTTAAGGATGAAGGACAAATATCACCCTTTGAGGTCCTACCTATCAAAAGAATTGTATAAATTTTGTTCCTCTGTATAATTGTTAAGGATCACCATCTCATTCTTTCAGTAAACATTGAGAATTAGTAGTACAAGGCATAATTTGTATGAACTGCTAACTCTTATACCTGTTTAATGAATTGTGGAGGGGAGAGGAGAGAAGACAAACAATGATTAATTGAGTCACTGTACTGTGAAAATATTATCTCACTTGATCTTAGCACTGTGATGTAGAGGCTATTCCTATTCCCATTTTATAGTTGAGGAAAACTGTGGCAGACAGCAGTTAAGTAAGTGAGGCCAAATTTGAACTTAGAATTCAAGAAGTTCTAACTACTGAATCACCAATATATGTTATATTTTTTTCTTGTAGCCAAATCAAGTTTATTTTGGAATGATTATTATTTTCTTTTTATTTGATTTTATTTTCTTTCAAGGAAAAAACATGCATTTTAGAGTACCTGTAAAAACATAAATAAGTTTGGATAACTTTATGAACTCAATATTTTTTTAAAATGTTGGAGATACTATGTTAGGTCCTATGTGGTTTGAGCAGTATAGATTGGCGAGCAGAGAGACTTGAGGTAGGAGGATCAATAAGGACAGTCCAGGTGACAGGTGATAAAGGCTTGAATTAGAGCATTGACTGTGTAGATACAAGGGGAGGAAACTGAGAATTCTCACCTTATATTTAAACATTACCCTTTAAATCTTTGCAGTACCAAGAGCCATGAGTAGAAATTGCAAACATGAAAGTTTAAACTTAATGTCATGAAAACAACCACCAATTAGAGCTGTCTCAAAGTGGAATGACCTACCTCAAGGGATCTATTTTCCCTCCTTGGAGGGACTGGACTACTGCTTGTTAGCTGTGTTCATATTTGGGATTCCTTGGGGCAACTAGCTAGTGCAGTAAGTCTGATAACTAACAGTAGTTAGGGGTTGTAATGTTTCATATTAAGAAGGGCAAAGTGGCTGGAGACTTTTTCAAAGGCACCAACCTAACATAAGCAGATTTTAGGCACTTCTTGAATACACAAATGATAAGTAACTAGAACCTGAGTTCATTGATTTTACATTCATTATCTACCTGTCCACTATCTTCCCTTTGGGAAAAGAGGCTAACCCTGTTTAGACTATAATACTAGGTTTTGTTTTTTAGTTTTAGGGACAGAAAAGTTTATTTAAGTATTGCTGTGATTAGCAGAAGCTAAGGAAAAGAAAGATTAAAGTAAGGTCAGGAAACCACTGATCCCTGAGCAGCCTAAACACCTAAGTACCTAACCATTATGACAGGTTTAGAAATAAGGAGACCAAGGGGCAGCTAGGTGGCATAGTGGATAAAGCACCGGCCCTGGAGTCAGGAGTACCTGGATTCAAATCTGGTCTCAGACACTTAATAATTACCTAGCTGTGTGGCCTTGGGCAAGCCACTTAACCCCGTTTGCCTTGCAAAAAAACCTAAAAAAAAAAAAAAAGAAATAAGGAGACCATAAGAGGAATCATGCTTCCCCCAGATTAGGCTGTCCCAAAGGAGGAGGGGCCATCAGGGTATAAGCAGTAAGAAAGGGTATAGGAGTATGAGAGGTTTTTTGGGAGATGATACTCCCCAAGAGTGGACTAGCTTCCCAAAGGAAAAAAAACCTAAACTATGATATTCTTTCCCTAGATTGATGAAATATATAATTGTATCACTTGTGCTCTTTTCAAGTAAATTGTAATGATTCTTTAAAAATTTGCTCCTTTATTCAAACAAGCATAAAACCCTCCCAACACAGAGACTTTCAATAAAATCAAAAAGTATGCCTAAAACATTAATATAGTCATTGTATTTGGTGTATCTCAGGAAAGATTATTACTAGAAATAATTTCAAAACTTCAGTCATTGCTATTTGACTTCCTTGGTTCCAATTTGGTCCCAGTTGGACTGGAAGAACTGTCTTATCTTTTAAGTAGGCAGTCTATGATGTTGCTGTGAGAGAAGTGGCCAGTTCATTAGAGAAAAGACTTAAGCAGTATTCTGTCATCTGGTCTTTCCCCACACTTTGGATTGTATACACATGCATTCTGGTCTTCCTTGTCCTGGAGAAAAAAACAGCATAACCCCCAAATTCTTGAGACCTAGTGCCAAATGTATGTTTATATCCCTGGTCAGCAGATTTCTCCAAATTTTTTACTCATTCATGAACTAGTTTTGCCTCTCTACATTAGTAGATATTTAATCTTTATGTAGCTATCTTCTGGTCATACCTCTCCTTGGTATCATGGTTATCCTATATATTGAGACTTAACTTCCATCATTTTAGGGTGCCTTCCATTTTCAACTTCAGTAAGCACAGGTATAGTTTGTCAAAATTAATAATCTTTCAAAACTATAATCTTGGTAAAAGATTGATTTCTTCAAAATGGTTACCTTGCCAAACTAGTAAGAAATGAAAGACACCTAGGAGAAATAATAGACTTAATCTATCATTAATTACAAACTCAGGAGGACAATGATCAAGATGCTGGAAGACTTGTCCTGCCAAGAAGAGAAAACAAGAGATCAGATAGTATTGTACAAAGATAATAGTCTTTGAGAAGCTTTGGGCAGAGATATTGTACAACTTTTATGGTTAGATAATAAAGGCAATTAATGATTTTCTAATTCTCTGTTTCTGTATAAAAAACACTTCTTTCCCAGTTGAAGGAGTGGTCATTTTTCTGAAATAGCCTTCACCTTAAGGTGTAGAGGTAAGACCTAAATAAAGAGAATAAAACTTAAAAATGTCTAACTTATATTTTCTGCCATTTCAGTTTAACCCTATATTTTTTTAAAAAAAATTTTTTATGCAGGGCAAATGGGGTTAAGTGGCTTGCCCAAGGCCTCACAGCCAGGTAATTATTAAGTGTCTGAGGCCGGATTTGAACCCAGGTACTCCTGACTCCAGGGCTGGTACTCTATCCACTGCACCACCTAGCTGCCCCAATCCTATATTTTTAAGATTCTTTCAGTTTTAGGGTTGACAAACTGTTTGCCATACACTTTTCATTTTCTATTTGGCATCATTCTTTTGGCCTCTATCATGCCCCTGTATATGTTTCCATTAGATTATGATCTCCTTGACTGCAAGCACTGTCTTTTTCATATTTGTATTCTCAGGATTTAGACCAATGTTTGATACCTAATAGGTACTCAATAAATGTTTATTGACTGATGGTCATCTCCCCTCATCCCTTCACTAGGGCACATGGAAGAGAGCTCACCATCCTCTTAAAGTATTCTGAATAACGATTAGAGAGTCCCCAAGGATAAGCAGAAATTTAGTCATTTATGTTATTCAGCCAAAACAATACATTTAGATATTCAGCCAGCCTCCTCTAGGTACTAAATGAATCAGAAGTTTCTTGGAGACCTGAAAGTGGCTTCTCAAGTCTCAGTTTCCCAGATAGTTTAGAACAAGCATAACAGGTCATCAAGAAGACTACTCAATTCCTGACTAAATCTTTTTTTTTTTTGACAAAAGAGAGTTCACTGAATTTATTGTCTTACTAAATGCTTAATAAAGGCTTGTTTATACAAAAAAATTGAAGAAATGTCAAAAGTGTATGAAAAGTCAGGTGTGTACAACTTCTTGTATTTATAGTGACAGGGAGACAGAAGCATCAGTGGCAGCAGCTACAGCTCTTGGCTCTGGGGCTTTTCAGATACAACTTTGGGCACATTTGGCACATCCTATTGGACAGCAGGAGCAGCGGCTTTTCTTGCAGGAAGCACATTGGCAGGATTTACATTTGCAGGAGATTGCACAGGTGCAAGAACCACCAGTCTTGGGGTCCATGGCTGGCAGATCGATGTCAGACACACAGTTCTCAGAGGAGGATGACTCTTAAAGTGCAGTAATGATTAAAATAGCCTTATAAAGCCTGATGCTTTAGCAGAAATTCCTCAATTTGGAATAGCCTGAAGGCTGTAGGGTAAGATACTGTGGGTTGGACCAGAATGTTGAAAACCTTGACCTGAAGCTATGATGCACTTTCTCTCTGTCGCCCCTCCCCTCCAGGGCCTTCTGCTTTGTAGAACCTAACCCTAACCTAACCTAACCCAATCTAACCTAACCTAACCTAACCCTAACCCTAACCTAACCTAACCCTAACCCTAACCCTAACCCCTAATCCTAACCCTTGTCCCAGACTCTTTGACTTAAAACACTCCCACAATCTGAATCCAATTTATTTTTCCCACATCTCTCACCACTTCCTTTCATGGGCTAGAGTCCAGCAAAACTGAACCTTTAGCTGATATCTTATTGTCTGATCCTGTTATCTCTTATTCTTTATGTTTCTTCCTTAAGGATATGATTTCTCTCTCATCACACTCAATTTGGATCAGTGTATACCATGGAAACAATGTAAAGATTGGCAAATTGCCTTCTGTGGGGGGTGGTGCGGGGAGGGAAGTAAGATTAGGGGAAAAATTGTAAAACTCAAAATAAATAAATCTTTTAAAAAAACCCAAACTGAACCTTTAGGTAGGTCTGCCTTCTTCCTCTGTGTAACGCACAGCCTGCCCTGGACCATTGTTCTCATCCTACCTTATTGAAGCCCAGTTACCACCTTCTCTAGGAAAACTCCAATACCTTCAACAGAACTTTCCTGGCACACTTTGGATCTTTCTTTTGGTTCTATTTTCTACTTTTTATCATTTGTGTTCCTATAGCTGCATTATTAGACCGCAAACAAATGGGGATCTGGGACTATGTGGATTTTCATCCTTGAAATCCCAGTTCTACAAAGCAGAAGGCCCTGGATCTGCCAGCACCTAATTGAAACAAAACAAAACAAAATGTTTAGATAATTGGACTGAATTGAAATGGATACCTAGCAGGGATGGGGTTTGTGGTTGACAATTGATGGGAGCAGCAACTTGGGGCTCATATTTGAGCCCAGACCAAGCCCTCCTTTATCTGCCCCCTCCACCTTCTTCCCAACTCGAGTCAGCAAGAAGTTGGACTCCTGGATGAGCATCCTCAGAGACTAGACTTCTTCCTCCCTTCCCCGTCAGAGCTCCACTGGCCTGGGAACTCAGAAAGTGAACCAGCGAGAGGATGAGTCCTCCCAGCGGCCTAGAGCAGGACCGGAAGTACTCCGGCCAGGAGCATTGGGAGGCTCTTGTTGCCAGGAGCTATTTGATTGGGGACCCACTTCCGGTCCTTGTTAGACTTTTAACTGACTTGCCTGGGTGAGTTGGGGCAAGGACAGGCATTTGTTTATGTATGCTTGTACCTTGGAAAAATGTATATGCATCCATGATGCCTGCTTATTCATGGGTTCGAAGGATGTGCAGACAGGTATATATATTTGTATTGGAAAGGTGTTCTGGCTGGCCTCTGTGTGTACTGACAGACTTGTAAACATGCATTTGTGTAAGTGTTGGAGGAGTATGTTGCATGCATATCTATGTGTTGGAAGAGTGTTCACGGAGGTATATGTGTATGTTGTTGGAAGGGTGTGCGTGCTTATTTGGGTGTATTGGAAAAGAGTAGATATATAAATATATTCACACATATGATATATATATATATGTGTGTGTGTGTGTGTGTGTGTGTGTGTGTGTGTATGTGTGTGTGTGTGTGTGTGTGTGCTCATATGAATATGTGTTTGTGTGGGATGTATGTCCATGCATGCATATATGTGTTGGAAGGGTGTGCATGCAGGTATACATATATATATATATATGTATGTATATATATTTGTGTGTGTGTGTGTGTGTGTGTGTGTGTGTGTGTGTGTGAGAGAGAGACAGAGAGAGAGAGAGTTGGCAGGATGTTTTACAAGGGAAGGGTGTGGGGAATTTGAAAACTGAGAGGGTCATGCTGTGGGATAGGGGAGCAGGGAGTAGTTCCACTGATTTGGGGGTAGATATTCCATTTAAAGGAGTGGGACATGTGAGTGGACCAAGGTTTGGCAGGAAGCTAGAATACTTGAAGGACACTAGTATAAGATAGAATGGGTTGGATCCAGAAGGTTAAGTGCCTTGAATGCCAGGCTAAAGAGGGCCTGGAAGGCTTGGGGGGAACTACTGAAGGTTTTTGAGCAAGGGGGAGTTGTGAATTAGGACCACACTTTAAGAACTGGCAGACTGTGAGGGAGAGAGAGAGAATGTCTGTCTGTCTTTTTGTAGAACAGGTAGAACAGAGTCAGGATCATTGAGAAATCAACAAACATTGGATTGGGGTCAGGATCTGGGTTTCAAACGTTGGATAATTAACTTTTGGGGGCTTAGGTTTCTCATCGGGACCTCAGAAGTTCAGCATAGTAGTGGGTTGGAAACTTGTAGCTAGAAAATTGAATAGTGAGAAGGTATTGAGGAAATGAGAGTAGAATGAGAGTAGAAAAGGGAAGTGATAGTTTGAGAGGATGGCAGGGTCAGATGAAGAATTTTTAAGGATGGGGAAGAACTAGGCATATTTGTGGAAAGCAGGTAAGGAATCAGTAGAAAGAAAAAGATGAAAGATGAGAAAGGGGGAATGATTTCTGGGGAAGAAAGCTCCTGGATGAAAAAAAAGTGGTGGGATAAGGGGTACCTGCTATATGTGAGGCTCCTAAGGATATAAAGAAAAGCAAAAACAGGCTGTACTTTTAAGGAGTTTCCAATCTAATGGTACAAACAGAGAGGTGAACATTTGATGAGAAAAATCACCTCTTTCTAGAGCAAAAGAGACAATAAAAGGTGAAGATTTACAGATGTGGAGGAAGGGAAGTAAAGTAAGTTTTCTTAATAAAGTGAGAGGTAAGGTCATCTGCTGAAATGAAAGAAAAAGGGAAGTGAGGGAGGTATAGAAGGTCAAAGAAAGAGAATGTTAAAACAGCTGTGAAGGGAACATTCTAGAGAATTATATATAATAATAGTTCCAGGTTCTTGTTAAGAATTTTATAATGCCTCACAAAAACTCTGGGAGAAAGGTGCTCTTATTATTCCCATTTTACATATGAGAAAACTGAGGGAACCAGGTCTGAGATTGGATTTTAACTCAAATCCTCCTGACTCCAGGTCCTTTGGAAAGATATAAAGATTGCTACTATATAGTAATGAGGGCCCTTTTAAGATAAGATAATATGAATTTGCAGTGGACTCAGCCAACACAATTGTAGGCTTTTCTCCATGGGTGCAGGAGCGAGAAGAGAGATGGGAAGTGGAAGAAAAGGAAATAAGAAGCATTTATTTAGAGCCTATTATATACCAGAAACCTTGCTAAATATTTTACAAATATTATCTCATTTGATCCTCTTGATAGCCTCAGAAGATAGTGCTATTATTATTCCCTTTTTACATTTGAAGAAACTGAGGTAGCAGACATTAAGTGACATGTCCAGGATCATACAGCTAGTAAATGTCTGAGGCTTGATTTGAACTCACGTCCTGACTCCAGATCCAGTGCTCTAGCCATCTAATTGACTCTGATGGGATGATGATGGGAATGAACAAGTATTGAGGCCTGACATACATGTCCTTGTGTTAGGACAAGAGGGCAAAGAACCCAGGTTTGAAGGGAATTGTGCAAGTGAACAAGTCAACTATAGATTTGAGACTGTGAGGTAAGAAAAATGAAGCCAAAGAAGGGATGATGGGTTGATAGGGTAGAAAGAAGTGGAAGGACTAGAGGTCATGGTGAAGATGTAGGATAATAGAGTTTTAGCAGGAGTAAAATAGAGGAAGAAATGGAAAATAAGAGATTATGATCAAAAAAGGGGCATTTTGGTTCAAGAACATGGAAATGACAGTTATCAATGATGGTGGAGTCTCATGTCTATGGATGTCAAAGAGATTGTTGAGCTTCATTGCTCAAAAGACTAAGGTGTTAGAAGAGACATTAGCATACATAGGATAAAGGGACCAGAGGAATGATTTTTGGTACAAGACAGGGAAAACCTAGTTGTCATAGTAACTGACACATATTAACAGACACTTTACCAACAATTTCTCAGTCCCACAACAACCCTATGAACTATTTTACAGCTGTCTCCATTTTACAGATGAAGAAACTGAGGCCCTGAGAGGTTTTGCCCATAGTAAGTGTTAGAGGTAGGATTGGAATTCAGGTTTTCATGACTCCAGGTGAGTGAAGAATTTTATTCTCTCTGTTACTCTGATGTTGCCTCTAAAGTTGGAGTCTTCTAGGAGTGGAATAGGCTGCCCTGACAGGTAGTGAGCCTTCTACCAGGTGTTCATATGGGAATTTGGATGGCCACTTGTCAGGAATGTTGCAGGAGGGATTCCTATTCACTTTTTGGACCAGAACTGATTTGTATCTCCTCATCAAATACAATCCCTTTCTCTGCTTGTACCCTTGGTACCATCTTCTCCTATCTCCTTCAGCAGATTCCCTATAGTTATTCTCACCTAATGGTTAATCTCTACTGGCCCCTACCCTGCTGACTACAAACTTCCAGGTCTCATTATCCTTAAAAACCCTCAAAAAAATTCCTTCCCTTTCACAGTCAGACTCCTAGGAAATAAAAAAAAAAGACCTTCTCCACTTGTTTTCTATTTTTTCTCCTCTGTTTTACCATCTGTCTTCTGACCTTATCATTCCACCGAAACTACTCTTTCCAGGGTTACCAATGATCCCTTAAAATGATTTTTTATTGATATCTTTTATTTTTACCTTGCCTAAATTTCCTCCTGTATTCTCTCCTCTCCCAGAAAGTTATCCTATATAGTAAAATTGGAATATGACATCACCAATGATCTTGTAATTGACAAATCCAATGGATCCTTCTCAGTCCTCATTCTTCTTCTTGACCTTTCTGAAGCCTTTGACACTCTTGACCATATATTTCTGGATACACTTTTTTTTGCAAGGCAAATGGGGTTAAGTGGCTTGCCCAAGGCCACACAGCTAGGTAATTATTAAGTGTCTGAGGTCGGATTTGAACTCAGTTACTCCTGACTCCAAGGCCGGTGCTCTATCCACTGCGCCACCTATCTTCTGTGTGTTTAAAAACATGTTTCTATCTCTTTTCTTTTTTCTTTCTTTCTTTTTTTTTTGCTACCAGCTCTGAACTGAGAGTCCTGTAGATCTCAAACTTCCTATATCCAAAATGTGAAATTCCCTATGTCCCTTTCCCCCTAAGATTTCTCCTCTCCCTAAATTCCTTATCTTTCAAGTATACCACTATCCGTGCAGTAATTCAAGTTCACTATCTCAGTCAGACTCCTCTACCCTTCTTTCACTCTACAGGTGGATTTTTAGTGTATATATTCCTAAAGCAAACACCTACATATCCAGTTGCCAAGTCTTGTTGTTTCTACCTCCACAATCCCTCTTACATTGATCCTTTCCACTCATCTTTATACCTGCCACCCTTGCATAGATTCTTATAGCCTAGACTATGGCAATGGTCTCTTACTTAGTCTCCTTATTAAAATTTCTCTCCTCTCTAAACTATCCTCTGCACAGCTGTTGTGATATTCTTAAAACACAGGTCTGACCTTATCATCACTTTCTTAGTGTAACTCTTTAGTATTCCAAGTATTAATTACAAACTCCACTGGCTTTGAAAGCACTTCAAAACTTGACCCAGTCTACCTTTCCAGGTTTATGATATATTACTTCCCTTTACACACACTTTTCAGTCTAGCCAAATTTATCTTGTTGCTGTTCTTCACAAAAGACACTTCCATGTCTTGTCTGCCCCCAATGCCTGGAATTTATTCCCTCCTCTCTTCTGCCTCTTAGCATCTCTTGTGCTATTATTCAGTCATGTCCAGTTCTTCCATGACACTATTTCACTATTTGGGGCATTTCTAGTCAAAGATACTGGAGGGCTTTTCTGTTTTCTTCTCCAGTTCATCTTACAGATGAGGAAACTGAGACAAATAATTAAGTGAATTCTTCAAGGTCACATAGCTAGTAATTGAATGAGGTTGGATTTGAACTCATGAAGATGAGTCTTTGTGATTCTAAGTCCAGAGATCTATTCACTGTGTCTCCTAACTGTCCTTTAGAATTACTAACTTTTTTCAAAGCTCGGTTCAAGCTTTATTTTCTTTTATTCTTTAATTTATTTTTCTAATTACATATAAAAACAATTTTTACCATTCAATTTTTAAATTTTGAGTTCCAAATTCTCTCCCTTCTTCCCTCCCCACCCCCTCATTGACAAGACAAGCACTTTGATATGTTATACATGTGTGTCATGTAAAGCCTTTTTCTATATTAATCATATTGTAAAAGAAAATCTTCAAGAAAAATAAAGTAAAAAAGTTTATTTCAATTTGTATTCTGATACCTTCAGTTTTTCCCCTCTGGGAATGGATAGCATTTTCATCATAAATTCTTTAGAGCTGTCTTGGATCATTGTATTGCTGAGAAGAACTAAGTCTTTCATAGATTGTAATATTGCTGTTACTGCATACAGTGTTTTCCTGGTGCTATCCATTTCACTTTATATCAGTTCATTTAAGTTTTTCCTGGTTTTTCCTGAGAGCATCTTGCTCATCAATTCTTATTGAACAATAGTAGTCCATTACAATCGTGTTTTATTAATGTCTTTTGTTTTAGTATCAGCCATTTTACAATATTCCTCTCCCCATCCTCCAATCACAGTGAGACTTTCCATGTAACAAAGAAGTTAAGCAAAACCAACAGAGGTATATCTTCCACACCATTTTATGCAACAGTCATATGCAAAGTACTCTAATTCAAGGAAAGAAGAGAAAGGCATTATGGCTTGTTCAATTTTGCTTTATAAAAATGAGCTGTTTAAGATTCTTATTTTTTGTTGTAATTTATATATTTGTAGGATAATCCTTTTAAAAACTGAATTTAAAATCTTAATTTGATTGAAAACCTACAAATTGTAAATTCTCTCATGATTTACGATCATTTAGCCACTGCTCTGCTTAGCTGCCAATCTCTTTATCTCTCTCCTCAGCAATTGTAAGATGGATACCCTTTCCTCTAGGAAGAGAGATCCAAGGCCTATTACCTTTGCCAATAACAAAAATGTTTGAAAGCCTAGTGGCAAAACTATTGCCATTGGCATCTTTTACATGAACAACATCAAAAGAGCCAGGTTGTTTCTTCCTATTTGTAATCACACCAATTCAACCAAAGTTGGCTCCACCGGTCACCATACATAGGTTTCCAGTATCAAACTTGATGAACTCAGTGATTTTTGCCAGCTTCTAAATCAATCTGAACTGTATCATTCACTTTGATGAGGGGATCTGGATAACAGATAGTACGGGCATCATGGGTCACCAGATGGGGAATACCCTTTGTACCCACAAAGATTTTTCTCACTTTGCATAACTTATACTTAGCCTCCTCAGCTGTGATACAATGAACAGCAAAGCATCCCTTTGTGTCATATACCAAATGGAAATGTTCCCCTGTCTTCTCAATGCTAATGACATCCATAAAACCAGCAGTTATATGTGATATCAGTGCAGACCTTGCCATCAATCTTGATGAATCACTTCATGCAGATCTTCTTTACTTCATCTCCAGTTAGGGCATACTTGAGCCTGTTTCTCAGGAAGATGATGATGGGAAGACATTCTCTCACCTTGTGGGGACCTGTAGATGGTCTTGGAGAAAATACTCCTGTTAACTTATCCAGCAATCAGTGCTTTGGAGCTGCTACACGTTTCAGATGTTTCTTGGGACCACAAGCCATGGCTACACTAAATCTGGGATAAAGCAGGAAATTTACTTGACTGCAGGTAGGGTCGGGGACTACTTAATGGCTGTGTTTGGCCACGTCACTTTAACCCTCTGGGCCTTGGCGTCTTTTCCAGAAGCACGACCGGTTGGTCCCAGGGCCGCATGGCAAGAGTCCATTACAATCATGGACTACAATTTCTATAAACATTCTTTAATTGATAGGTATCCCCTCAATTTCCAGGTCTTTGCCATCAGAAAGTCAAATTCCATTTTATGTGAGCTGTATAAAGATACTATTTTCTTTTCTTTTCTTTTTTTGTCTTAGATCCCAAGGCCTGGAACAAGATACATAGCAGGCACTTAATAAATACTTGTTGTTTGATTGATTGATGATCTTTTAAGGTCCTGTCCAACTTTGAGATTTCAGGTCTATGTGATTGTTATTCATGGGTCCATTTTTTCTGTCCTTGTAAGAGGAAGAAAGAATCCAAGGATTAAAGTTACATGAAAATTGGCTTTTCCTAACTTTGTTAGAACATCAGATAACAATCCCAAAAAAGAGTGGTAAGGTAAACACCTGATTAAAGACTTATTGTGTAGAGGGAACAGGTAAGAATGATGGTGTTTCCAAGTCTCTCTATCCTATACCCTAATCCAGCAGTCCTAAAGTATTTTGTATAGCCCTAGGTACCATTTTTTTTTTTTTTTTTTAGGAGAGATCTATGAAAATGAAAGGAAAGTGGCCAGGATGGGAAAAAGACAGAAAAGCTTTGGTTGAAGGAACTGGAAATGTCTAGAGAAGAGACAACTTAAAGGAAGTTTAATAGTTGTTTTCAAGTTTTCGAAATGTCACTGGCAGAAGGGATTAAACTTCCTCTGCTTGACTCCAGAGGGTAGAACTAGCACTATGGGAAGAAGTAACAGAAAGATAGATTTTTGGATCGATATAAGGGTAAACTTCCTAATAATTATAGCTATTCAGAAGTAGAATGGATCACTTGGAGAAGTTGGGGAACTTGCAGACAAAGTTAACCAATACTGGATTCCCTTTGAGATCCTATAATGTGATTCAGGACTGTGTGAATTTTTCAACTAAGTTATTAATATATGAATTGTTCACACTAGAGGAGGGAAAGAACTGGGAAATCCAAAATTCAGTTCTATGTAATCTACATGCCCATGATTCCTTCTACTGCTATGGTATCTCAGCATGTTAAAGTACTTTTTAGGGGTTCAGGTCATGGTGATTGGTGATGATTTGGTGAAAGAGAGGGTTTTAAGCAAACAGCTGTGTCTAGGACCCCTTCATTTCTGATAAAGAAGGAGAATTCTAGTGAGTCAGGGAACTTAAAAAAGGACTGGTCTCATTCATGGCTCCTCTGTTTTTCCTTAGCTCTGCCTGCTCCCCAAGTATCTGCCCTTTTCCCTAAGGGAGTCGAGGAGCCTTGGCAATGGCATCTGTGTTCCTGATACTGGCCAAGTCCCAGGTGAGCTGTCCTTCCAGAGGTCCTGCCACTTGTCTTCTTTATTCAGTTGTAGAGATGGCTGCTAGTTCCACCCTCTTTTTAACTCTTCCTTTCCCTCATATTCCCAGGATTATAGATGTAAACAGTATAGAGCCCATGGTCTATACTCTTTGAATCACAGGGGTATTTGGTCAGTTCTTGGCCCTATTTCTAGCTGGGGCTTAGAAGTTGTGGTCATGAGGTTCACACGTTCCAGGTGGGCCCTACTTTCTATAATTCTCTTTGGGATCTGCTGCCAAGTAGGGCCTTGTGTCCTTCCCTTCCAATGTGTCTTTTTTGCTCAACAAACTCCATTTAGAGCTCTAAACTAGACCCCCATTGAATATGACACTATAGGTATATAAGTATTATCTTGGCTCTTTTTTCCATGATTCCCTTTAGGGAAGATCTCTTCCCCGCCCCCCCCCCCCATCCTTTCCAGGAGTCATAGAAGTTATATGTGATGATTATATAACCCTTTCCTATCCTGACTGTCATCTCCACACTGCTTATTTACATCTTCTTAGTAGGTCAGTAAGATCAAAGCTGGATTCTTAGGGTCCTGTTCTTGAATTAGTTTGGACAGTGGTCCAAGACTCTTCTTGGCCCAAGTCCTTCTGTGTGGAAATGTTGGGGAATCCAGAGAATTTCCTTGACATGATCCAAATGAAGGAGGAATTTAGAACCTGTAACTCTATGCTCACATTAGATGGAATTCCCTCCTCTAGTTCTATATAAAACAAGCTCAGTCAAAGCTGTTTCATGTCTCATAGAAGTAATACTTGCAATTTGGTGGCTGTCACTAGGTGAACAATAGTTTACAAAAAAACAAAATTTACTTAATTTTATGTTTATCTAGTCAGAAAATATTTATTCATTGTCTACTCTGGGTAGGGATTATTTATACACTCCAGGGGATAATAATAACTAGCAATTATATAGTGCTTTAGGGTTTGGAAAGTGCTTGGAAAATGTATTATTTCATCTGATGCTCACAGTAATTTTGGGAGGTATGTGGCATTATTATTCCCATTTTATAGATAGGAAAACTGAGGCAAACAGTGGTTAAGTGACTTGTCCAGAGTCACACATCTAGTGATAGTCTGAGTCTGGATTTGAATTTAAATCTTCATGACTCCGAGTTCAGCACTCTACTTATTGACTGTCTAGAAGGCTGAGCTTCAGTCCCATATTGATTTTATATTTAATGCAGAAAGCACTGATGAAGAGCTTACAGTGTTTGGTTGGGTGATGGAAATGAATATGTGCAAGGAGAAAACAAAAAACCAGTCTTTGGTATCAAAGAGCTAAAATTCTACTAGGGGAATTTATGGAAGAGGGAAGGGAAGAGAGGAAAGAGAGGGAAGAGTACACAGATCAGAGGAGACTTTCCATAGAAGGTTACACCTGAGTTACGGTCTAAAAGAAGCAAATAATTCTAAGAGACTGAGGAGAAAGTATACCAGATAGATGGTCAGTGCAAAGCCTCAGAGACTGCAGATGGGATATCAGGTATAGGGAATAGGAAATAAAAGAGTCTGACAAGAACATAGAGTTAATGGGAAGGAATTACATACAACCAAGCTAGAAAGAGGGATTAGAAACCTTTAAATGCTAAGGGGAAGACTTTGTGTTTTATTCTAGTAACTATAGGGAGCCACCAGAGTTTCTTGAACAGGAGAGATACTGCTAGAAAATTATTTTAGGAAGATTACATTGGCAGGAGAGTGGTTGGGGAGAGACTGGAGGCTGTTCATGTTAAGGGAGATGAGGGTCTGAGGTTGTAAGGTGAGACTTTGGCCCAGAGAAGGGAATGGAAACAGGAGATGTTATGGACATGGAATCAACAAGTTATGGTGTCTTTGGTGATGGAGGTAGGGAGTGCAATGAGAGATAGGAAAGAGTAAAGGATAATTTTGAGGCTTGGAACCTGGGTAATTAGAGGAAGAATATTGGTATTTTCATCAGAATTAGTGAAATTTGGAGAAGAGGTTTTATTTAGGGGGAAAACAATGAGTTTTGTTTCAGACATTTAAGGTTAACATGTCTAGAGAATCATTTAGACAGAGAAGTCCGACAAACTTTTGGTGATTTGTTGCTGCCTCTTTTCTCCTTTCCTCAGCCTCAGATGGTTCTCTGTTCTTCCTTACTCCTCCAGTAGATAGAGAGATCCAGGAGTCATGTGCAGAGGAATGATAATTGAATCCATTGGAGTTGATGAGAATCACCATTTCACTTCAGCAGACATTTATTAAGTACTTATTTCTGCTAGGCCCTGGGGATACAAAGACAAAAAAACTATAGCCCCTGCCCTCAAGGTGCTTACATTTTCCTGAGACCATTGATATGTATAGAAGTACACAAACAGTAAATATATAACACTACAAAATTCCAGTGGAGAAAAAGTGCTAATAATGGGGGAGGAGGGGAGTGGAATCCAGGAAAGACCCTATGTAGAGAGTGGTTCCTGGTCTGTGCTTTGAAAAAAAAGCAAAGAGTCTGCAAAGCATTAGGAGTAACATGAAATGCAATAGAAGTAGATGGGATCCAGATTGAGGGATGGGGGTGGTGGTGGTAAGGGTGAGGTGAGGTTGTGTGGGGGGGGGTGGGAGGGAGGACTTTCAATACTAAGCTGAAGCATTTTGGGGTTATTCTAGAGAAAAAAGGAGAGACCAAAAGCTGAGGTTAAGTAAGAATTTATTGTATTAGTCTGAGGAGATGTTGAGGGTGTGAACTAGAATAGAGATGGTTTCTGTGAGATGGAGGCAAGACCTGGCCACTTTATGCCATAGATAAGTCTCCAGAAGAGGTATCAGTCTCAGATAGAAATGGGATCCCTGAAAGCTGTATATTGACTTAGAAAAACTCAAATTAGCATTATCATTGTGCTATTTTTTTCTATCTTTTTAAACATTTCTCAATCACATTTTCATCTGATTTCAGCCACACATGGCAATTCTACAGGAGAGTTTTGCTGGCTTGATGAATTTGTCATCTCTAGTGTAGAGACAGACCGTCCTAGATAGAGCCTGGGGAACATTCATCATTAGAGGGCAAGGTATGAATAAGAATCCAACAAGGAAAACTGAAAAGGAATGATCCGATGGGGAGGAGGAGAGGACCAGGAGAGAACAATATGATAATGACCCAGGGAGGACAGAATATCCAGGAAGAAAAGATAATTTTATATTAAATCCTAAAAAAGATCAAGAAAGATGAAAACTTTAAAGTGATAAGTATGAAAAGATTTAAAACAAATGAATATAGATTTTATCACATTGTAAAATCTTAGAAGGGATCTCAGATAACTTGGTATTTCAAAGACACTCCACTACTCAAGACTTTTCAGTGATTCCCTATTACTTCTAGGATAAAATCCAAATGTCGCACATTGGCCATTTGAACGTTTTCAACTTTCCTCTAGCCATATAATTTGTGTTCCAGCTGATCTGTCCTACTTGCTATTCTCCAAATTTGATATTCCATCTCCCACCTCCTTTATTTTTCATAAGCTGTCCTGTGTCTCTGGAATACACTTTTTTTTTGCCTTTACTTCTTAGAATCCTTTGTTTCTTCCAAAGTTCAACTTAAGTGTCATCCATAATAGGAAACCTTTCCTGTTTCCCTGATTTGCCATTAAATGATATTAGGGCTGACAGATCTAACAAAGTTATGCACCCACTCAAGAAGCTTTGATGACTCCCCATTACTTCTGGAATAAAATAGAAACTTTTCTGATTGGCACTTAAATGCTTCATGGTCTTTTCCAGGCTGATTACACATCAGTCCTTCTTACCAAACTCCCCACTCACCATCCTGACCAAATTAGTCTCTTTGCTCTTTTTATATGTGACCTTTTTATCTTCTGCTTATGGTCTTAATACACCTGTTTTCTCAAAATGTGGTTGTCTTCCTACCTCATTTCTGCCTCTTTTCACCCTAGTTCCCTTTAAAGCTCAACTGCAGGGCCAGCTCCTCCAGGAGGTCCATTTCCCCCATTTGCTAGTATCTTATGCCTCCCTTGAAAAATTATTTATATTTATCCTGTATTTACTTCTCTGTGAATATATTATATTTCTCCAGGAGAATGTAAACTTGAGGGCAGGAATTGTATTCTTTTTTTTCCTTTGTATCCAGTCTGTAGGAGTGATTGTGTCTACTTCTGAATGATTGATTATGTCTACTCATTTATAGAACACTTTTAGGGGAAGAAATGGAAGCCTTAGAGACTTTGGTTAAAAGGAGAAATTTCAATATTTGAGTCTGGAGGTCAAACAGTAAAATGGGATGGTAGCTGTGGAGTGTGCTCACCCCTGAAGGTCTTGACTGATGAACCCATGACTGGGAGAACTGGAAGGCTGGAGGCTTTTGAAGTCTCTACATAGAAGGACAGTGACTGAGCCAGGTACTGAGTTCCATGAGAAAGGAGGGAGAAATAAATACCTTGAAGAGTGATAGATCAATTGCAGCAATGTGGCTCTCAGCTGCGAGATTTAGACAGAATGGACTTTAGAGGGGAAGAGGGTGTTGCCACCTGGCTACAGATATTACAGGGATCCACTCCAGGAGAAATTAGTCAGCTTCTCTATAGTTAGCCTTGCTAACTCAGACCTATCAAGAAGTGGTATATGCTGACTGTATACATGCACAGAGGTCCCTTTCTGTCCCTCCAAAGCCTTTCCTCACTGGACCTTTGCTAGTCTCTCTGCCATAAAGGCCCGGGGATTGTCTCTGAGGAAGCAAGAATGTGTTGTTTTAGGAAACAGTGATGTTTGACGACGTGGCTGTGTATTTCACAAGAAAGGAGTGGATGTGCCTGAACTTTCTTCAGAGGGCTCTCTATAGGGACGTCATGCTGGAGAATTATGGGAACCTGCTCTGCCTGGGTAAGGTAACTCTTTTGAATCTGCCCCCTCCCCCTCGGGGTTTTTCTAGCTTTCCTCTTTATCATGCCTTGTAATTTGTTGAGTAGCTCTGCAAACTTGTGGCTCAGAGCTCTTATTCCTTTTGTACTCAGGGATGAAGGTTTTTAGCTTCCTGTGCTCAAGGACTAAGTCTGTTCCTTCCAAAGGGGCAAATAAGCAGCTTCCTTTTTCTGGGCCTGTGGTCCCCATTTTCTTGTCCTCTAAGCCCTCAGTAGAGGATCCTGTTCTTTAGGAAGCTCATATAACTTCCATCATGGGAAGGGGATAAACATTTAAGTAATGCTGAGTATGTGTTGGCCACTGTACTAAAACACTTTTCAAGTATTATCTCATTTGATCCTCACAAAATCCTGTGGGATAGGTGCTGCTATTTTCCTCATTTTATAGTTGAGGAAACTGAAGCAAACAGAAGTGACTTGTCCAGGGTCACACAGTAGGCATCGGAAACCAGATTGGCATTCAGTCTTTCCTGACTCTGGGTCAGGCTGTCCCATGTAGCTGCCACAAGTGTTAGACTTTTGTCAGAGCAAAATTTATTGGGTTTGGGGATAATGTTCTTTTTAGTGAAAATTTCCAGGGCAGTTGGACAGTGGATAGAGCACCAACCTTGGAATCAGGAATACTTGAGTTCAAATCGAGTCTCAGACACTTAGCATATTTTCCCATGTATAAGATGCATTTTAATTTGGGGGCCCAAAAATTTGAAAAAAAAAGTATTATATACAGTTACTGAATTCCAGTTTTATTCATCATAAAATTCATACAACTTCTCATCACTGTCCATTATCTTGTCCTCATCTGTGTTGGATGAGGAATCACTGCCTCAGAAGAGGCTCTGCCTGCTCTCCTGCCTGTGCTCTGATCTGTGGTTGACCACAAGCTCTCCCTGGTCAAGTCTGGTGCTTGGCCACATGTTAGTCCATTTTGTTTCATGAACCTGAAGCACCCATTGTGCCCTCCTTTAAAATCAGTCACTTCTTTTTCATCAGCAATTCTTCTTGCCACCTGCTGAATCATCTTTGTGGACACAGGAATTCTACTTGCCCTTCCATTTTTTTAATTCCCTTTCTAAACCTACTGGGATGTTTTCAGTAGGGTTTCTCCTTCCATTAGTCAGTCTTAGATTGTTTTCTCAGTTGGATGAGGGCCAAACTGGCATTCAGCGCATGATTTACATTCCCTTTTGCAAACTGGATCACTTTTTTTTTTCTTCTTAGATTTTTTGCAAGGCAATGGGATTAAGTGGCTTGCCCAAGGCCACACAGCTAGGTCATTATTAAGATTCTGAGGCTGGATTTGAACTCAGGTACTCCTGACTCCAGGGCTGGTGCTCTATCTACTGCGCCACCTAGCCTCCCCCAAACTGGATCACTTTTGACTTGAATTCAGCAATGTATGAAAATTTTTTCTGAGCCATATCTGGGCAGAATGTAGCAAAATGTAACCTAATATACTGGTAGCAAATGCAAAATAATGAGTGCAAAGACAAGCAAGAAAAAGTGGGAAATGCAAGTAAAACTATAACAATGAGCAAAAACAAGTATGAAAAAGTGGAAAATGCAAGTAAAAAAAAATCTACAGCCACTGTATAAGACATTCCCAGTTTTTAGACCCCAAATTTTTTTAAAAAGATGCATCTTATACATGGAGAAATATGGTAATAATTGCCTAGCTGTGTTACTTTATGCAAGTCACTTAACCTCCCATTGCCTTGCAACAAAAAAAAAGGGGGAAAAAAAAGAAAATTTCCTATTCTCTCAGTATGTGGGAACCAGCAGTTCTTATCTTTTCTCTGTACCCAAATTCTTCACTAGTTCTACCCTCCTGGGTTTATTTTCTCTTCTGAAAACTTAGATTTGCTGTCTTTTCATCATAGCTTCTTTTGACATTCACTTGTTGATCAGGGTACTAGGGAGCCTTGAGAATTCTTTTGAGTTTCCATAGTATGAACCAACCTATCCCTTTCCTTTATCACAAACAGGATTCCCAGTTTCCAAACCAGACCTGATTGTCCATTTGGAACGAGGAGAAGATCCATGGCACCTGGAGCTGCAGGGTGTTGAGGAAAGAGATGACACCAGGAAAAACTTGAAAAGAGGTGAGAGGAAAAAAAGAAAAGAAAAGAAGAGAGAGAGAGAGAGAGAGAGAGAGAGAGAGAGAGAGGTGTCATCATCCTTCAAAATAGAAATTGGAAAAAGTCTTTGGGGAAAAAAATCAAGGGGTAAAAGAAAATCAAAGTGACCTTAAATAGTTATAGACATGCATAATAGATACATAAAAAGACATTCAAGTATCCAGAGAATTTAGAGGAAATTTCACAAAAGAATCATACAGACCAGAAATGCACAAATTAAAAGTAATTTATTACAGTATGTTTTAGCTCACAGAAAGAAACTCAAGACTGAAAATGAAAGTTGACTACTGGAGAATGGAAGATGAAGGGTAACAAAGGGAAGGATATATAACCAATGTAGTATTGGGACACTGGGTAGGTTAGTCTTTGGATAATGAACTGATGAGTGAGAGCATCTCTGTGTTAGTTCTTCAGGAAGCCTTCTTTTGGTTTGGCATACCTTTCTCCACTGAGTTCTCCAGGACTTCTATTTGGTACGAGGACTCCTGGATTATAGTGCTTTTCTGTCAAGATGGCTCAATGAGATAGCTGAAGGTAATGGGAAAGGAGGGAGTTCTTACTCAGGTGAGTCCACTCGGTTTTTTTGTCTTTAGTATTACAGGCAGGGAACTGATAGGTACTGGGGAATGCAAGAGACCCTAGCTGAATCAAAAAAAGAGAATATAAGCATTAGAATATGAAAATTTCCAGGAAAGGGGGCAGAGTGTTAGGTAGGAGTTATCCAGCCTGCTGCAAGTATGTTTCATGGATCTCCTAGAGAAGCCTGTAAGCTCTAGGATTTGGGGGCCAGCACTCTGTAGTACTTAGAAGCAGCTAGATGGCTCAGTAAAAAGAGTTCTGGGCCTAAAAATCAGGAGACCTGAGTTCAAATATAGCCTCTGTGTGACCCTGGGCAAGTCACTTAACCTCTGTTTACCTTAATCCATTGGAGAAAGAAATGGCAGCCACTAGAGTATCTGCTGTGTAGTCCATGGGGTTGTGAAGAGTTTGACTAAAATGACTTAACAACAACAACATTACAAAAGACTTTAGCCATTGAATCACAGACATGATAGGAATAGAGATTATTCAATCCAATTCTTTCATTTTATTCCTGAAGAAATGGAGTACCTGCTATATACAAAGCTCTATGATAGTCACTTGAGGGGTAAACAGAATTTAGGTAAGACAGTTCCTGCCCTCACGGAGTTCATAGTCTTTTAGTAGTGGGTTAAAGTACATAAGGCATAGTATACTGAGTGCAGAGAGAGATGTGAAACAAAATACTAGGTGAAGTTCAAGCAGAAAAGTAGATGTTGTTGACTAGGAGATCAGGAAGGGTTTAATGAAGGAAGTAGCATTGGAGTTGGGTTTGATAGTGTTAGTAGAAATTTAGCAGGTTAAATAGAACCAGAGGGACATTTTTAGGTTGAGGGAACATTATGAACAAAGGAACAGATATGGAAAAGCTCAAGACATGTCTGTGGAATAGAGGATAATCTAGTATGCTTAGGGGGAAATACTCTGAATTCCTGTTGGAAAGATAGGCATTAGATTGTGGAGGATCATCAAAGACAAACAAAGGAGTTAGAAAATACTGAATCAGTGCCTACTACGTGCACACTGGAAAACAGCATAGTGTAGTGGAGAAAAGGATAACTTTGGAATCAAGAGGATTTAGATTCAAGTACATGTTGGACATATCAATAAATCAAACAAACATTTATTAAGTGCCTGCTATGTGCCAAACACTACTCTTCAGTGCCCCAGGTAACTCTCTAAGAAAGTGATGGCAAAGGAACATGTGGTCAAAGAAAAAAAAATATTTTTTTTTAAATTTTGTTTTGTTTGGTTTTTTTGCAAGGCAATGGGGTTAAGTGATTTCCCCAAGGTCACACAGCTAGGTAATTATTAAGTGTCTTAGGCCAGATTTGACCTCAGGATCTCCTGACTCCAGGGCCAGTGCTCCATCCACTGAGCCACTTAGCTGCCCCAAAACAATTATATTTTTTAGGATTATGCTAAGAAGAATAAAGAGTCAAAGACAAAACTGTAGAGAGCTCCTGCTCTTAAAGAGGGTGGCTTCTAAAAAATCTCTTGGACTGGGATAGGAGGTAAATATTTGAGACCCTTTCTAAGGAGCTTAGGTCAGAAATGTTGCTGAGAAATAAGTCCTGAGTATTAGTATCAGTAGCACTTGAGTAATAAAGAAGATGTGAAAGTGAAAGAGTCATTTGGAATTGTCAGGAAACATTTGGTGACTGTAAGAAATGTAGTGTTCTTTATGTTATGTTATACGTCACATTGGGGAGACTCCAAGAGAAGACTTTAAGAGGAGAAAAAATTATAGCAAATGCTGGTTAGAAGTGAACTGCTATATCTGGGTAAGGAAGAGTGTAACATGGTGGAAAGAAATGGCTCTGAGCACCAACAGAGGCCCTACTCCCATAGTCAGTGACATGAAAAAAATTAATATGACTAGGGAAAGGTCTACTTTGTCGTTGTTTTTCCTTCAAGGGCTTCTATTAGACTGAGAAGTTGACATGACATGTCTCAGGATTACCGAGGTGATATGCACTATAGGACCAGTTAGAAGGCGCTCTTTACATTGAGTTTAACTCTTGCTACCCACAGTGTAATAGAAAAAAGTAGTTTCTCTGCCTCAGTTTGTCATTTATGCCTATCTCCTCAGAATGTCACTTCTTTATCTCCTCAACATTTGCCAATCCCCTACTCTCTAAATATCCCTAGCACCATTTTTCCTTTTATTCATCTAGCTCAATCACCAAGCTTCTTGCTTATCATGAGCTCCTTTGCCTTATTTTCCTTTGCTTGAACCTCCCACTCTTCTCAACTGGCTCCCCTTATCTATTTTCTTGCCTCTTGCATAGATTAGATTAAAGCATTTAGTAAATATTTTCAATGTGTCTGGCACTATGGAAAGTATAGATTACTTTCCCCAAGATTTCATTCTTCTATTTCATCCATCCCTTTTTTTTTTTATCATTTCCTTTCTCTTTCTAGCTTTCCTAGCCAATATTGAGGGTTATCAAAGTCATCTTAGACCTTAATTTCAATGATTATATTCTTCTGGAGTTTCCTTTCTCCCAGTACAGAAAACTTTTTTGTTTATTGTTTCAGATTCTGAGATAGGGACTGTGAACAAGACATCTTATAAAAAAGAGGATATATCAGAAGATATAGAATCACCTGGAGGAGGGACTTCAGAAATACCTTTAAAAGATGATCCTCGGGAACCTGTTTCCGGAGAAGTTTGTGTATTTGGGGGAAAGTTAGAAAGTGATCAGGGAAATTCTGCTGAGGTGATACTGGAGAGATCTTTTATCCAGGAGAAAGATTTCAGTAAAGTGACTATAAATCATAACAAAACCTCCATTGGAGAAAAAAATCAGGGATGCAGTGAACTTGGGAGGAACTTTGGTCTGAATCCAGGTCTCATTTTACACCAGAGTGATACTATGGGAGAACAAGTCCATGGATGTGATGCCTGTGGCAAAGATTTCAAATACAATTCAGATCTTATTCGACACCAGAGAATTCATACTGGAGAGAAACCTTATAGGTGTGATGAATGTGGGAAAGTCTTTAATCTCAATTCAGAACTTATTCGACACCAGAGAATTCACACTGGAGAGAAACCTTATAAATGTAAGGATTGCTGGAAAGGCTTCAGTCAGAGTTCCAATCTTATTCGACATCAAAGAATTCATACTGGAGAAAAACCCTATGAGTGTAATGAATGTGGGAAAGGATTTGTCTGTAGCTCAGGACTTATGCAACATCAGAGCATTCACACTGGAGAGAAACCTTATGGATGTGATGAATGCGGGAAAGCCTTCAGTCTGAACTCACGACTCATTCGACATCAGAGGACTCATACTGGAGAGAAACCATATAAATGTAGTGAATGTGGTAATGCTTTCAATTTAAATTCAGAACTTATTCGACATCAGAGAACTCACACAGGAGAGAAACCATATAAATGCAATGAATGTTTCAAGGCTTTCAGTCAGAGGGCAAATCTTATTCAACATCAAAGAATACATACTGGAGAGAAACCCTATGAGTGTCTTGAATGTGGGAAAAGCTTTAGCTGCAGCTCACACCTAATTCAGCATCAGAGAATTCATACTGGAGAGAAACCATATGAGTGTGATAAATGTGGTAAAGCTTTCAGTCAAAGCTCACACCTTATTTTACACCAGAGAGCTCATAATGGAGAGAAACCTTATAAATGCCATGAATGTGGGAAAGACTTCAGTTGGAGCTCACAACTTATTCAGCACCAGAGAGCTCATACTGGAGAAAAACCCTATGGGTGTGATGAATGTGGTAAAGCCTTCAGTGTAAATTCACAACTTATTCGTCATCATAGAACTCATACTGGAGAGAAACCCTATAAATGTAATGTTTGTGAGAAAGCTTTCACTCAGAGTTCCCACCTTATTCAACATCAAAGTATTCACATGGAAGAGAAACCTTATGAATGTGTTGAATGTGGGAAAGGTTTTAGTCAGAGCTCACAACTAACTGTCCACCAGAGAATTCATACTGGAGAAAAACTCTTTGAATGTGTTGAATGTGGAAAAGCTTTCAGTAGGAGTTCATCTCTTATTCAACATGAGAAAATTCATACTGGAGAAAAACCTTATAGTTGTCAGGAATGTGGAAAAGTCTTCAGTCAGAGTTCACAGCTTACAAAACATCAGAAAATTCACACTTGAGAGAAAGTGATTATGAAATTTAATTGTAGTTTACATATTCAAAAGCAGAACATTCCTATAGAAGAAGAAATTTTATGGATATGACATATATGGCAGAGACTATGGTGTCCCTTATTTAATGTATTTTTTCACCAGTCATCATCCAGTGAATATCCATTTCAGAAGGTCACAAATTTGAAATATATAAAAGATGTAGGAATGGCAGGGCTTGGCAATTAGTTAGATACAGGTGACAAGGGAGAAGCAACAATCCTGGATGTTTGGAAGAATGATGGTATCCTCAACAGAAATAGGGGAAATTTATAGGAGGGATGGGTTTGTGGAGAAAGATAATTGAGATCTGTATTGGAAATGCTAAGTTTTACTTGCCTAAGGGATATCTAATTGGAAATGTCCAATACGCAGTTAGCTGTTGGTTCAAGACTAGAACTCAGTAGAGAGATTAGGGCTATATGTGTAGAGCTGAAAATCACTTGCATAGAGATGATAATTGAATCAATGATAGCTGATGAGAATTCAACAAATATTTATTAATATCTACAATGAACAAGGTATTGACTAAATAAACCTCAAGGAAATCATCTGCCAAAATGGAGGCATACAGCATGTATACAGTATTCAAGATAATATTAAGAGAGATTGAACACCAAGAACTGGATCGAGAAAGGTTTCATTAGCAACAAGGCATCTTAGTCAAACCTTAGAGAAAGGCAAAGATTCAAAGAAAAGAGGGAGGATAAGGAGGGTGTTTGTCTTAAGTATGGTAAATGGCCTGTGGCTTCCTTCTCTGCCAGAAAGAAAGGAAACCTATGGAATAGAAGGTACCAATGCCCCTGACTTAGAATTGTCCACCCTTAGGGCCTAATAAAGTTTATTTCTCTAGGATGAAAGGAAAAAAAAGATGGGAGATGAAGTATCTGTCTGAGGAATGGTTAGTGATAGTTAATGATTGTAAGGAAAATTTTACTCAGACATAATGAATCTAAGAGTGTAAGGCCTTTACAACTCAGGACTACATCTCTTCAGAATTTTTTAAGATCAGATTAATAAAGTATTATTACTCTGGGGCTACCTGCAAGGAACTGAAACAGCTTTGAGGAGGAGAAAATATTCACATTTGAAATCATCATTGTTTAGATGAAATTTTTACCTGTTGTGGAATTAATTCAATTCTAAATATTTTGTTAGACTCCTATTCCCAGTTGTAGCACCTAAAGATGAAACACAGTTAATCTCCCCTCTCTATAATGAATTAACAGTTTCAAGGAGATGTCCAGAACTCATTGAAGAATTGTGTCTACCACTTCCTAGCTACCACTTGCCTTCACCTTTCTCCAAAACTTGATTTGCATGATGCTAGAGAGCAGAATTGTAATAGGAGAACGCTCAAATTTTAGCTCAAGGAAAAACTCCCAAAAGATCAGGGCCTCCCAAAAGTGGAATATAGTACTTGGGAGACAGTGAATTGCCCTTTGTTCAAGGTTTCCAAGAGGAAGTTGGAGACCTGCTTGTTGGAGATAGTGTAACAGATCGTTTCTATCAGGTACAGATTGGAGACAATATTGTCTGAGGTCCTTTCCAACTTTATTTCTCTGAAACTCCTCAATCTTTTCCTTAGTTGTTTTTTATAAGGAGTTTCATTAGACTTTCTTGGCATGGCTCATTGGCATGGTTAAGGTGCAGAGATTGTCTGCCTTCTTAGTCCCCCCAGTGAGGCAGCAGAACCTATCTAAGAAGAAAACTCAGATTCCTAACTTGTTAGTGAAACTCTCTCATCTTAGTGATCATCCAGTTAAACCATTTACTTTACAACTGGGAAGCTGTGGGCTCAGGAAAACACTGGCTAAAATGTCAAGGCTGCCCCCAAAAATACTTGCTTGAAGAGCTTCTAATTTCCAGGTAAAGTAAAAAGGGTCAACCTCAGCAAAAGTATGAAGAATAACTCCTATCTCTCTAACACTTTAAGAATCACATAAGGAATCCAAGAATCTTTATTCTTTATTTTTTTTTAATAGATGAGGAAACTATAGCTTGAAGAGGTCAAGTGAACTTAGATTTAGATGATATCCCTAGACCCCCATGAGATCTGGCATTTTTTATATTCTCATAGTCATTCAACTATATGAATAGAAAAGCTGATATAAAACTCAGAACTCCTGACCTCAAAGTCCAGAAATTTTTCCTATTCAGAAACTTTCCTTAAAACTTTCTCTTGGATGCTATCTTTGCCTTGTGTGGGGCTCCTTTCCTTTTCTTCAGTTTCTTCATTGGACAAATATATATTTGTAATCTGGGTGCTCTGGAGAACACAGAGATGAATTATATATATAGTTCCTACTTTTTAGTAGCTTGTAGTCTAAAAGGGAGACAAGACCTATATGCAGCTTTCTAGCTAATTGATTACAAAATGAATGTATTGTTGAATACATGCCACTTTGTTTTAGTGGGTCATATTGCTCCAAGTTTTTAATAGATAACTGACCATTTGTAGAACAGTTTCTTTAGAAGAGATATACCAATCAATAGAGAAAGAGAAAATTTTTTTTTCCATGCTTGTGAATGACTTATTTGGAGGGGTTCAGGCTTTCCTGATCAAAACTGGAACATCTTTTGGTGGCTGAAACAAGGAAGAGAATCAGCATCTGCTAAGTCTGTTCATGACCTCTTGCTCAAGGGTGAATGGAGACACTTTATTAAGTGGCATTCAGTAAATCTATTATGAACTAGTTGTGATCTTCTAGGGTAGAATCCTCCAGATTTTCTATGGTGATGAAGTACTTTTCATTTATTTCCCAGAGACTTTAAGATTATTGGGGAGGGTAAAGTACCTGGGAATAAGTTGTTGACAGGAAATTCTGTGAAGGAGGGAACAAGGGCAGGATTGATTCAGGCTTGCAGGTTGAGGGTTGCACCTTTTTTACTGGAAACATGCCCTGTATTCGCAAAATTTTGCTTGGAATGTTCATCCTTCTTATGTTTCTCACAGCATCCTAGATTTCAGGATGGAATAAAACTAAAATCATCTAGTTCAACCCCTTTGCCCAAGGTCACAAGGTAGTAAATGTATGATTCAAATGCCTGACTCCATATCCAATCTTTCCACTGTATTCCAAGTTACTTGGAAGTAGGGCCCAGGAACTCAGAGACTGGGAGATAAGTTATTATCTGAAAAATGTATTTGTCTCTCTCCTTGCCATATTAGTATGAAGCTCCTTTATTTTTCTTCAGAACTATGAATGATCCTGGCTCCCTGGCTAGATGCAGAGACAGTAAAAATTCACAGTAATTCTCCATATTCATTTTTGTAAAATTAAATTTTTCCCTCCCCAATGAATGAAAACCTATCTTCTTTCTATTTCATTTCCCCTTCCCTCCTCCATTATTAACAAAGAAAATAAACCCTCGTTTGGCCAAATTAAGAAAATATGCATCCTTCTGCACCCTGGGTCCTACACCTCTCTATTATGAAGTGGGTAGCATTCCCTGTTTCATCATTAGTCCTCTGGAATCTTGGTTAGTCATTATACTGATCAACATTCCTAAGTCTTTCAAAGTTACCTTTACAATATTGTTGTCTTCTTATAAATTGTTCTCCTGGTTCTTCTCATTTCACTCTTTATGTGTTCACACAAGTCTTCCCAGATTTCTCTGAAATTATTGCTTTCCTCATTTCTTCAGGAGAATAGTATTCTATCACATTGATATAACTTGTTCAAACATTCCTCACTTGATAAGAACTTTCAATTCCCAGTTGACACTGCAAAAAAGAGTTGTCATAAATATTTTCATATATACTTAGAGAGATTGTTTTGCTTAGGTTAATCCCTCTCTTTGTCATTTTCTTTCCTTTCCTTACTTTTTCTTTATGAGTGAAATTTATTTCTGGTGTGTGTGTGTGTGTGTGTGTGTGTATTTTCTTTCTTTTTTTGGCCAGTTCAAATAAGAGGTTCAGGTATATTCCTCTTCCCTTCCCTTTCCATTTTTTTAATATCATCAAGATTTAACAGAATCACTTTCAGTCCCTCTGTCTAATCCCTTTGCCTGTTCATAATAGTAGGGTTGAGGGAATGTACATTCATCACCTTTCCATATTAGAATATAAACAATTTATCCTTGTTATTCCTTTAGGATTGTTCATGTTTACTATATTATATTTCTCTTAACTTCTAGAAGTTTGAACTTCTCAATTTTTATGCAGTTCTTGCCTTTTTATCAGGAATAGTTAGAAACCCTCTATTTCATTAAAGATTCATTTTTCACCTTGAAGGAATATATTCAGTTGTGCCGGATATGTTATTCTTGGTTATAAATGTAGATTTATTTCACATTTTTGAATATCATATCTCAAGTTCTTTATTTCTTTTGATTAGTGGTTCCTAAGTCATGTATGATAGTGACCATGGCTCTTTAGTACTTGAATTCTTTCTGATTCCTTGCAGTATTTTTTTCCTTTGAGTTGGAAGCTCTGGATTTTGGCTATGATTTTCTTAGTAGTTTTTATTCTGGTGTTTCTTTCAGGAAGTAGCCATTTTTTTTCTATTTCCATTTTGTCCTCTAGTTCTACGAGATCTGAGCACATTTCGTAATTTCCTATAATGTCAATCTTCCAAAGTACACTCAGTACCTGAACAAGATACAAGATGTATAGGGTTTTTTTAGTCATGACATTCAGGTACTTCATTGATTCTTAAATTATATCTCTTTGATCTGCTTTTAAAATTAGTTGTTTTTGCCATGAGATATCTTCTATTCACTTTTGCCTTTCAGTCATTTGACTTCATTTTAATATTTCTCATTGTCTCATGAGCCATTGTTTTCTCTTTGGTCCACTCTGATTTTTTAGGGAGTGTGTTACTTGGATAAGGTTTTGTACCTCTTGTACCAAACTATTAATTCCCTTTCCTCTATAACTCTGTAGATCTCACTTGTCTAATTTTTTTCTCTGGTACTCTCATTTCATTGATTAAAAATATCAAACCTCTTTACACTTTTTTTGGGCAAGGCAATAGGGCTAAGTGACTTGTCCAAGGTCACACAGATAAATTAAGTTTTAAGCATCTGAGGTTGGATTTGAACTCAAGTCCTGACTTCAGGGCTGGTGCTCTATCCATGGTGCTACCTAACTGCCCTCAAACTTCTTTACTCTTACAAAAAAATTACTTCAACAGTATTTCTAGTTTAATTTGTATCTAAGCTGCGTATATCTTTGAGGCCTTGCTTGTAATGTTTTGGAGTTATTCTCTTCTTCAGTTTATGGCCTGAACATCCTTATCATCATAATTGTGTTGGGTTTTTTTTATGTTTTTGCAAGGCAATGGGGTTAAGTGGCTTGCCCAAGGCCACACAGCCAGGTAATTATTAAGTGTCTGAGACGGGATTTGAACCCAGGTACTCCTGACTCCAGGGCCGGTGCTTTTTCTACTGCGCCACCTAGCCGCCCCATAATTGTTTTTTAATAGTGGAATTCTCCCCCTCTCCAATTTTTCTAATATACTTCTTGACTTTGAATTTTATGTTAGGATTGAACTCTCCATATTTTTGGAGGAACTGTCTGGGTTCTGCTTATGTCCTCTAGGATCATTTTGTTGCTTTCTAAGGGTTTTGAATGCTTGTGTTATTCCAAGATTTCAGGCTGAGATTTGCTAGCTTTTTTTTTTTGTTCCAAATCCTTTTGTTGCTCTTCTAGCTTGAGTTCTGGATCTAAGTATCACACCTGTGGACTTCCCCTTGGATGGATTTCTAGTAGACTGCTTCTGACTTCAGCCACTATTAGCTCATTGGCTAGCCCTGCAGATTCACAATGACAGCACTGTAAGCTTCATTTTGGTCTGGGGGTTTTTTCCCTAGTTATTTCACTATAAAATTCAGCTTACATTGCAGGCTAGAACTAAGACCCTGCTCTGTTCTTTGACCACAACCTTTTCTTTATTAACTTCTCAATCTGCTTGCTAAATCTATTCTTTTTTTTTCCACTATAACTTCCAATTCCTATACAACTATCTATTCTCAGATTTCACTTCCTTCTTTTCAAAGTTTTGATGAGTACAATTATAGTATTGGTTTTTTAAAAAATATAGTTTAATTTTTTTTCCCCAATTACATACAAAGGTAGTTTTTAAATTCATCCCTTTGCAGGTTAAGTTCCATATTTTTCTACTACCCTCCCTTCCCTCCCCTTTCCCCATGGCAGCCAACAATCTGATAAAAGTTGTACATGCACAATTATGTTTAACATATTTCCACATTAGTCATGTTATGAAAGTGGGGGGGGGGAATCATAAGAAAGAAATAACATAAAAGAAATTTTTAAAAGTTAAAATAGTATGCTACATTCAGGTCTTGTAGATTTCTTTTCTCCATTTCCATTGGATTCAGTGAAATGTCTTTTAAAGTTTACCTATATTGCCTTTTTCTGATTCATAAAAGGTACTTCTGTGTCCTAAAGAGATCATCTTTCAAGTTCACCACATCTTTTACAGTTGAACACCTCTGCTCCTTTTCCATGATTACAATTTCAGCTTTCAGGGATCACTGTCTTACACTAAAAAAAAAGAAAGGGGGTATGTGGCTATGTGGCACAGTGGATAAATCACTGGCCCTGGAGTCAGGAGTACCTGGGTTCAAATCCGGTCTCAAACACTTAATAATTACCTAGCTGTGTGGCCTTGGGCAAGCCACTTAACCCCATTTTCCTTGGAAAAACCAACAAAACAAAAAACAAAACAAAAAACCCCAAACTCAAAGAATAGGTATAAAAATAATTTTTTTAAAATTTTTATTAAGAAATATCTAAATTCAAAAGCCAATATTATATACAAAATAATCAGAGTTAAGATTAGCATGCTCCTTTTTCCTACAATCATTTGATATAATTCTAGAAATACTAGCAATAACAATAAGAAAAAATTAAAAATGTAAATATGTAAAGAGGAGACTGAACTAACCTTGTCAGCAAATGACATTTTTGTTTATTCAGAAAATCCTCAGGAATAAGCTAAAATAAAATATCTTTAGTAAAATGGTAGACACCAAAATACTCCTCCCACTCCCCACAACCCCCCCCACGATATTTCTATTTATCAATAACAAAATCTGGAAGATAATAATAAAAATAGAAGTTCAATTCAAAATAATTACAAAATGCATGTGATTGTACCAAAATACTTTTAGTACTTACATAGATAAAATTTTTAAGAACTACTCCTTCAAGGGGTGGCTAGGTGGCACAGTGGATAGAGCACCAGCCCTGGAGTCAGGAATACCTGAGTTCAAATCTGCCTCAGATACTTAATAATTACCTAGCTGTGTGGCCTTGGGCAAGCCACTTAACCCCATTGCCTTGCAAAAAAACCCTAAAATAAATAAAAAGAACTATTTCTTCAAAAAATATACAACAATAAAAATTACTGGAGGTATATTCAGTGCTTGTGCCTGGGCAGTGTCAATATAATAAAAATGACAATACCACTAAATTTAGTTTTCAGGTTTAGTGTTCTCCCACTTAAACTATTAAAAGGAGCTTCACAAAATGATAATAAAGCCCATTTTGAGGGGGGAGAGATCTAGAAAATCAAGGGAAATAATGAAAAAGGTAGGAATGAAAGTCCTCAAACTATATTAGAAAACTATAATCATCAATATCATTTGACACTTAAAAAGATAAAAGTAGATCATGAAAGCAGACTAGAAAAGGAACAATAATTAGATACAATAATGTCCAATAAAGTTGAAAGTAATTACAAAAGAACTTATTTGACAAAAATTGCTAGGAAACTGAAAAACAATATAGCAGAAATCAGGTCTAGACCAATCTGGTATACCATATATTATAAAAAAATTCAATGTAAATACATGACCTGACTATTAAAGATAATAGTTAAAATAATTACAAGTTAATCAAGTTCTCCATAGTCTTTTTTTAAACTGTAGAGTGAATTCTTCAAATACAAGAAAAAGGCAATTATAAAAGATAAATAGTTAATTTTGCTTACGTGAAACTGAAAAGCTATTTTTGAACAAAATTAATACAGGGATAAGAAAGGAAATAGTCAATTGGAATTTTTATCAGATATCTAATAAAGGTTTGAAGTTCAGGATATTGTAGCTATCATTTTTATAAAATTTTAAGTTTTGCAAAGTTTTCTATACATACACATATATGTGCAATCTCATTTGATCTTCACAACAACCCTTGGAGATAGGTGTTATTATCATCATCCCCATTTTGTAGATGAGGAAACCAAAGCAGAAAGAGGTAAAATGACTTGCTAAAAGTAGTACAATTGGAAAGTGTCTGAGGTCAAACTTGAACTCAGGTCTTCCTGATTCCAGACCCAGTAGTCAATCCCTTATAGCTATCTCTATAAAGACCTATTAGAATTTAAGGACCCAAGACCATTTCTGAGTAGATAAGAAGTCAAAGGATGTGAGAAAATAGTTCTCAAACTAATTATAAACTATTAACAATCATAAGAAAGACCATTGAAAATCACCAATAGAAGAAATATAAAACAATATAAAACAAACACCTTGAAGTTTTTGTGTATCACTATGGGTAAACTGACAAAGATCGCAGAAGAAAATAATTATCAATGTTCAAGGGAATTCAGAAAGTCAGACACAATAGTGCCATGTTGCTGCATCTATAAATTTAGTCAAACCTTCTGGAAAAATATTTTGAATAAGCCAAAAAAAATTACTAAAATATACATAGCCTTTGACCCAGTGCCTTCTAGGCATATACCATTCCCCCCCTTTCTCTCTCTGCTGCAGAAGTCATTGACAAAAGTGATGGTCTCAAATGCACCAAAATCTTTGCAGTAACGCTTTTTTTGTGGTATCAAAGAACTGAAAATAAATTAGATGAACATTGATTGGGAAGGGCTAAATATAGTAAGTGAATAAAACTGTGCTATAAGAAATGATGGGGATAATTAATGTAGAGAAGTATAGAAAGACTAATTTGATTTGATATAAAATGAAGTGAGCAGAACCAGCAAAACAATAAGCACAATAATTATAGTAATATAAATGAAAAAGAATAACAAAAAATTACTACAAAATTGGAATAATCATCCTTGGTCCCAAGGAAGAAATATGAAAAAATTCTTCTTCTTCTTCTTTGAAAAGGTAAGGGACCATAGTTTAGACAACTGCATACATAATAATGTCTGACTTTTTTTGATATGTTATTTCGAGTACTAATTTTTTTCCTTTTTCAAAAAATTCTTTATTATAAAAGATGGCCTTCTGCAGAGTGGAGAAAAAGAGATAGTGAGAAATATAGGTAACAAAAGGATAAGACAATATAAAAATTTAAATAAAAATTTAAGTTAAATATATGTAAAAATAATACTTTAAAAAAGCTTCATTGCTATCTTTTCTTTATACTGGTTTTGACTTTATCAACACTCCTAACAAAGTGAGTCTTCCCTTATAAGAGAGGAAAACCAATTTTTACAATAACATAGTCTGAAAATGTTTGCAACATTCTGCACATATGATATTCACTTCTTTCTTTTCTTTTTTGTTGTTGAGGGAATTTGGATTCAGTTACTTGTCCTCTGCCCTGCAGCTAATAAGTATCTGAGATAGGATTTGAACTCAGGTTCTCCTCACTCCAGAGCCAGTGCTCTATCCACTGTGCCATCTTGCTGTCACTTGCTCATTTCTTTAGTTGCTCTATTAACAAATAAATTAAAGTACGATGTATCAGGAATTAATGCTATGTATTGGACAAGAAGATTCAAATATGATGATAAAACATTTCTTATTTACCAGAAATTTACATTCCAGGCCAAGATTAGGCATTTGTAATATTTGCTGTTTTATGACAGTATTCTGTTTGTAATCTGCATCTTTCTCCTAATGTTTTGCAAATGTATTTGTCATCTAAATTGGCATTCCATGTTTTTTACTTTTCTAAGACTTTAGGAGCTGGTACTTTCTAGACCATGTTGTCCTCCTCACTAATGTAACTATAAGTTAAACTACTATTGATATTTTTACCCATATTCACTGATCATTTTTTGTTTTTACAAGGTGATGGTGTTAAGTGACATCACTTCCTGACTCCAGGGCTTGTGTACCCAAGTGATCACTTTTTAGAATCAATACCTTATTTGAATAGTTCAAGCTGAAGCTGTTAAAACTTCACAATGTCTTACCATTATCCTTTTTTCTGCCTTTGATTTGATTTTCTCTTTTGCTCTAACTGGTTAACTGTCTAACTAAAAAAAATAGCTGATTCCTAAATTACTATCTCATAGGTAACTTTTCTTATGTTGTTTGGTATTATGTTTGAAGTTATCTTCATCAGTCTCAAGTAATATTCAAGATTATAGACATGAAGCTTATGAGTAATCTGTAGGTCTTCCACTTCTGATTCTTAATCGAATCATATTTTCTTCTTAAAAAAATTATATGTATATGCATGTCTACATATGTATGTATGTATATGTATGTTTATATGTGTATGCATATATGTATACATATATATAATATATATGTAGGGGGACAGCCAGGTAGCACAATGGTTAGAGTACTGGCCTGGAGTCAGGAGGATTTCAGTTCAAATCCAACCTCAGACACTTAATAATTACGTAGCTGTGTGACTTTGGGCAAGTCATTTAACCCCGTTGCTTTGCCAACCCCCCCAAAAAATATATAATTGATGACTTATTTTTCTATCAATCGTTTCACCCTTCCTACAAAAATGAACCCTCCTCTGTAACAAAGTATTATAACCTTCATAGTGTTTTTGTTTATATTATTGTAACCATTGTGTAATTATTTTCCTTGTTCAGTTTATTTCACCATACATTCATTAGTTCATGCAAGTCTTTCCATATTTTTCTGATTTTTTTCATATTTCTTATTCCCAAAGATAAGATTTCCTAATTTGTTCAGTTATTCTCCAACTAGCATTTTGCTATAGCAAAAAGAACTATGAAAATTCTGATGTTTGGGATCTTCCTTGTAGTCTTGTGCTTAGCATTCCAAATTGATTTCTAAACTATTTGGATCATTCACAGTTCCAACATCAGTTTTTTCTGGTTTTCCCTTCAAAGCTCTTTCTGCCTCTTATATTTTGCTGGTTTGCTGGGTGTAAGGTGGCGCCTCAGAGGTATTTAATTTTTCCATTTCTCTTTTGTTGATTATCTGGAGCAATCTTTCATATCACTGCTGCTGGTTAGCCACGCTGTGAAAATTGCTCCTTTCGCTACTTACCCAACGTCAAAAGGAGTTCAGTTGCTAAGTGCAATTTCAAATAGTACTAAGCCTGTAATAGGTACTTTATAAATAACGCTTGTTAACTCGCTGATTAAATGGCTTTTGGGGGCTTCAGAAGCTGAGTATAGAGTTAAAAAAATTAAAAAAAAAGATATGGGGGAGGCTAGGTGGCGTAGTGGACAAAGCACCGGCCCTGGAGTCAGGAGTACCTGGGTTCAAATCCGACCTCGGACACTTAATAATGACCTAGCTGTGTAGCCTTGGGCAAGCCACTTAACCCTGTTTGCCTTGCAAAAACCTAAAAAAAAAAAAAAAAAAGATATGAAAGTCTTTGGCAATGGCAGGGCTGGAAGCGAGGCCGGGGGCCAGGGCTGCCTGGTGCCTGGAGGAGGTTTTAGGATGAGCGTTTAGGCCAGGTTCGCGGCTAACGGAAGTGCCCGCCTCAATCCTGGAGTCACGTGGGGTGGGCGGAGCCTCTCTGACACTGGCTGCGGTGGGCGGGGCTCCATTGCAGTCGCGCCCGAATCTGGAGTGGGAGAGGGGGAGCAACCACCGAGAGGGAAGTCCTCCCGCTTCCTAGAGCGGGCCCGGAAGTGCCCCGGCAGTGCCCCGGAAGTCGGGCGCGGGTGACCGTTGGGTGCTGGGCCTGGGTCCATGTTGCCCCGCCCCCCTCGCAGGGCCATTGTAACGGCCATTCCCAGGGCCGCAGCCGAGGGTGAGTCCTGCTCGGGAGGGATAAAGGGGTGAGCGAGGCAGAGTCCGCCCCTCCGCGGCCTCAGTTCCCTCCTGTCATCCCACGGACTCGGGAGCCCCCGCTAGCAGCCAGCCCCGTGCCGGGCGCCGTGAGGCTGTGGAGACCCGAACACGGAAGCAAACTCAAATAGACACAAATGAATTTACCTGTAAACGCTAACAGAAAAATTGCGCCGGGCTCCTGTTGAAGGTGGCACGTGGGTAAGGTGGGGTTTGGGGAAGCCGAGGATCCGAGAGCTGGAGATGAGGGGGGAGAGCCAAGGCGAAGACCTTCCTCATTTGTAAAGTTAATTAGCACGTCGGGAGTCCCTGAGTTCATATTCGGCCTCAGGCACTTAGTAATGACCCAGCTGTGTGGCCTCGGGCAAGCCACTTAACCCCACTGCCTAGGAAAAACAAAACAAAACAAAACAAAAAAACTGGTTCCTGCTCTCAGTCTGATGGAAGAGACAGCTGGCCAGCAACCATGTGTAATAAAGCAAGAACAGAAGCACGAAATGGCATGTCTTGTGCGAGGAACAGAAGGCCAATTGGTAGAGCTGGTAGAGCTCTTGATGGAAAATAAATAAGATGGACTTGAAAAGATAAGCTGGAAGTTGAAATGCTAAATAGAAGAGTTTGTATTATATTTTTTATCCCGGAGCCAGTTGGGAGCCCCTAGCAAAATGGATTCTGAGATTTAGAAATTTAGCAGCTTTGTAGAGGATGGATTGGAGAGGGGAGAGATTTAAGGCAGGGAAACCACTCAAGCCATTATGATGGTTCAGGGTAGAAGTGGTCAGAATCTGAACCAGGACAGTAGTTGTGTGAGAGGAGGGAAGGGAAAGCTTTAGAGAGATGTGGAGGAGAGATAGAAAAGACTTCCACCAGTTGGAGATGAGAGAAGTGTGTGGGATAGATTTTCCCTAAAAGAAATTTTCAGACTGGGTCCCATCAAAAGGAAGTTTTATTTTATTCTCCAGAGAGAGGGGGCACTCAAGTTGGAGAGTAAGTTTGGGTTTTAAAGAGTTTCCCCTTCTGCCTAACTCTCCTCCCCTTTAACCCATTGGCTGGGCTTCTGGGGGTAAATGTATTCACTGAAATTTACTCCAACAACAGACAGAAAGAAAAGATGAAATGTTTTCATGATATTTTCCCCACTAGATGGTTAGGTAATTTAGTACCTTCATAATTATCTCAACGAAAATGAAGTAATATCAGAATATGCTCCCAGTTTGCAAAAACAGGCTTATCATAAAGCAGGTGGTTCTGAGCTTTTTCTGTAATGCAAGCTTTTTTTTTTTGTAGTTTAGATTTTTTTTTTTTTGCAAGGCAAATTGGGTTAAGTGGCTTGCCCTAGGCCACACAGCTAGGTAATTATTAAGTATCTGAGGTCGAATTTGAACTCAGGTCCCCCTGACTCCAGGGCCGGTGCTCTATCCACTTCGCCACCTAGCTGTCCCGCAAGTATTTCTTGACAAAAACATTTCTTAACCCTGAGAAGACCCCACCAGGAACTTTCCCACACAGACTAATTGGGAGATAACAGAAGTAGAGATGATTTCCAAAATTGTGAATCTGAATGATTGGAAAGGAAGAGGTTGCAAAAAATTTTAAAATTTAAAAGGATGTTGTGCAACCTATGTATTAGTTGGTTTTGCTGAACTTTTTTTTTCTCAGTATTGCTATGTAATCTTTGATAAATCCTTTACCCTATCTGGCTTCAGATTCTCAACCTGTAAAATAAAATGGTTGACTCTGAGGTCTCTTGCAGCTAAGAAGTTCTTTAATTTTTGGAGTTGGCTTCCATTAGTAGGATGTTGAATTTAGAACACAGAATGTCTGAACCAAATGGAACACAGAGACCAACTAATCCAAACTTCTTTAACTCAAAACTTTCCTTTGGTGTCTTCTTTGAGCAACAATCTAGTCTCTGCTTGAAAACCTCTACTAGTAGCAGATATTCCTAAAGCAATACTTTCCAATTTGGGACATCCTTAATTGCTGAGAACTTTTTCCTTATATCTGTCTAAAATCTGTTGTGATATCCCAAAAATCTGGTTCCTTTGTGAGATCAGTAATTCATGTTTCTGGTTGTCTTTGTTCAGAAACTGAATATCTCACTTTCATAACATTTCACCTCTTTTCTGAAAATTTCCCATGTTCATGTTCCCTCTTGGTTTTGGACAGAAGTTTATAACCACTCAACACTATAGAAGCTTGGGCTGTTCAGTTAACTCAGTTAACTCAGTTAAACAAATATTTATTACACAGGTACTTTTTGTAATATATTGAAAAGCAAAACCCACCCTATTCTCAAGGAGTTTACATTTAAAATATGTACAAAGAAAGTAAATAATAGATGATTTGAAGAAATAGAGAGTACAAGAACGCAAATGTCCTGAATGGGGTTTTGCTAGTCAGAAAATACATCTGGTGGATTCTGTTCTAGAAGAACACCCCTGACCTGAACCTTAAGGGAAGTTAAGGATCCTAAAGGATTGAGGTTTGGAGATAAGTTTGAGGGGACTCTGTGTAAAGACATGGATTTGAGAGATGGAATGTTGTGCTCTCAGAAGTTTGGCTGAAATAGTAAATGACCATAAGAATAATATAAAAATAAGCTTGTAAAAATAGGTTGGAGTTTCAGACCCTGATGGAGATAGTGTCCCATTTTCATTCTCAATCATTTCTACTCTTCCAAGAAAAAAGGGGACACTGAAATTCTTAGCAGGTTTATGGATAAAAGTTTTGGTCAGATCCAGGTAGGTTGTTCAGTGTATATAGAATTGAACTTGGAGTCAGGAAAATTTGAGTTTGAAGTCTTCCTTGGTAGCTTTGGGATTCCAGTCTCATCACTTAACCTCTCTTAGATTCTATTTCCTCATCTGCAGAATCAGGAAAATAATAGTACCTAGTTTATAAGCATACTTGACTGAAGAATGGAGGAAAAGTTGGAGGGATGACACTGATCTTTGATTTACTAGAAAACCTTACATAAGACATTGTATAGTTGGGTGGATGGGAATGAAATAGAAATCCCTTTCCTGAAGATACAGTTTAGTTGAGAATATAAAATAGGTAGAAAACCTATCATGAAAGGCAAAAATGAAATAATAAAACTGGGTTGAAACACAATACTGTGAGAGTTTAGAAGAAGCACTTTTATTTGGAGTGATTGAGAAACCCTTTGTGGAAAAGGTAGCATTTCAGCCAAACCTTGAAGGATTTAAACAGGTGAAATGGAGGAAGGGCTGATATTTTACCCAAAAAAGTACTATGAACAAAGTCATGGAAGTAGGAATCCACCAGATGTTTTTGGGGATGGTAAGACATCCATTTGCTTGAAGCAACAGGTATATACAGTTCTCTGCTTCCATGCCTTTGTCTTTGAGTCAATCTCTAAACGATTGATAAGCATTCAGCAAGTTGGGTATGGCTGTGTGAAGACCCATATGGGCACAGGGAACTCTATGGAGGCCTCAACACCTTGGAAATGAATATGTGATGAGAAATATAATTTGAAATGAGACTGGAAAGATAGAGTTGAGACAATGTGGAGTATACCTGGATTACTAGGCCCAGATGTTTGAACTTGACTCTGGAAACAATAATTGGAAAGATTTAGTGTAGAGCAGAGACATGACTGTATCTATACATAAGGAGTGTTCTTTTCATACCATAAAAGATGGATTAGGAGGGGAGAGGGTATGTCCTAAACTATTAGCATTTAAGAAAATGAATCTGAATTTTTTATTTATCTGTCTTAATAGGAAGCCTCTTTCAGCTCTATTCTAATTTCATCCATCTTACAGTTGGCCTGTTGACCTCTTCAAACTATAATAAATTTTCTTTGATGCCTATAATTTAGCTTTTCTTCCTCTGTCCTAATATTTTTCATGTACTTTTCTCCTCTTTCTCTCCTGCCCTCTTCCCTTCTACAAATATAGTGGGAACTTATATAGAATCAGAGGACTTCAATCATATCTTTTCCCCATTCCCAAGGCTGTCTGGTCTCTCCATCACACCAGGCAGAGCACAGTTGTGGCATTCTCTCTGGAACTGCAGGGGCGTGTTATTTCAGGAGGCAGTGTCATTCCAGAATTTGGCTTTTATATTTCTTGAGGAAAAAATGGACACATCTGGATCCTGATCAGAAGACCCTCTACAGGGATGTGATGCTAGAGAATTACGGGAATGTGGGGTGTCTTGGTAAGGATTCTACAGATTCATTTCTGTGATACCTCATGTTAAAAGCTGTAGAGCACTTGGAAGAGCTAATTAAATTAAATTAAATCAGGGCCCGGAGCCTCCTCAATTCTTTGGATCTCAGAGACAATATATTTTTGCTTCCTATTGTGAGCTGACAGGTCTGATCTCTGGTGTCAGGACAGCTACTCTCAGGAGTAAGCCCTTATTAATGGAGTTTCCTATAGAAAACTACCTTTGAACTCTTCTATGTGTGAGCGTTTCCTGCCTTCCCGATAGGGCTGAACCAAATGAGCTTGTCACCTCTGAGCTCAAATCTTTTAACTCCTTTAATTCATTACCCATTCCTTCCTTTCCCTATCCTATAGTCTCAGCTTTTGAAACTGCATTCCTTTTCAGAGGACCTACCCACTCTCTGAATGTGGTTTTTCACTATGTTAGCTAAACATTTCCTTTCTTTCACAGGTCACCCATTCCCCCCTTCCTGAGGAGACTGAGATTGTATTCTAGTTCCAAGCACAAATCAACACATCCTGTTTCCTTCTCCATGAGCAGTATCTACAGAGAACTCAGAAAAGACAAGCGATACTGAGAGACTTAGTAGAAGTGAGTGAGAGGGACCAAGTAAATAATTGTCATTTCTGATCAACCCTGGAAATACTCAGATATTCCAGGCACTGCTGTAGAGAAGGCATGAAGGTGGGAGATGGGAATGGGTATAGAATATTCTGAGTAAACCAGACAGAGAGAATTGGCAGGTATGATGAGGACAAAGGAACTGAGAGTGTATTGAGGACCCTGTGCTGAAAACTTTGAAGACACACCATCAGAACTTCGAATTTGGTAGGATGTGAGAAAATATGATATCAGTATCTAAGTTAAAGTAGGGAAGAATGACTGCACCAGGACCATAGGCTGAGACATTGAATGAGAAAGCAGATGGTAGGAGTTGTACTTTTTATTTTTCTTGATAATTTTTGTATTAATGAAAGGCTATCCAAAAAACCAAATTTTTAAAGCCCTTTAAAAAGTTTGGAAAGCAGTGTAAAAAAGTGTAGGAGTGGTTGTACAAGGACTTTTTTTCCCAACAAACATTTATCCACTATGTGCCAGATAAATTCCTTGTATACTCTTTGGGGATACAATCACAAAAATTGCAGTCTCTGTCTTCAGTGAATTTATATCCTGTTGGGGGGGAAGGATGAACTACATGAACACAGAAGAATAAATAAATAACAAAATACATACAAAGGAAATTATGAGGGTGGAGAAAATTGGGGAGCAGAGTGCTTCCTGTAGGAGTTGGCAAATTGACCCTTTTCCTGGGCTTTGGAGGAAAAGGTATTTTAATAGGTGAAGATGGCAAAGGAGTAAATTTTGGGGGGTGAGGATGGTCTGTGAAAAAGGACTGGGAAGTAGAATGTCTTGTAGAGAGAGCAACAAAATAGACCATTTGAACTGGAAAATATATGAAGCCTGAGAAAGTAGGCTGAAGCCAAATATTGAATGACTTTAAATGCTAAATATAAGAATTTGTAGTTTTATTTATCTCAGAGATAATTAGGAGCTTCTGGGGCTTTTTTTTACAAGGCAGCAGGGTTAAGTGACTTGCCCAAGGTCACACAGGTAAGTATTCTATGTCTGAGGCTGGATTTGAACTCAGGTCCTCCTGACTCCAGGGCCAGTGTTCTATCCACTGTGCCCCTTCGGAGCTTCTTAAGAGGGGAATTGACATGTACTTTTAGGACTTTCAATTTGGTAACTCCTCTGTGGACAGGTTTTTGAGAAGAGAAAGATTAGAAGCAGGCAGACTAGTTAGAAATGTTGAGGGCCTGCACCAGGGTGATAGTTTTGTGAGTGGAGAGAAGGGTTATGTGGGATGGGTGCAAGAGAAACCATGGATGTCACTGAGATCATGAGCCAAGTTAATGATGTCCTTGACAATAATAGGGAAATTTTGGAGAGGAGAGGTTTTTTTGGGGGAAAGAAATGTTTCTTTTTGAACATGTTGAGTTTTGAGGTGTTTATAGGTTTTTTTTTTAGGTTTTTGCAAGGCAAATGGGGTTAAGTGGCTTGCCCAGGGCCACACAGCTAGGTAATTATTAAGTGTCTGATCGGATTTGAACCCAGGTACTCCTGACTCCAAGGCCAGTGCTTTATCCACTACACAACCTAGCTGCCCCCTTTGAGATGTTTATAGTGCATCCCATTCAAGATGTCTAGATGGTGGTTTAAGAGCTCAGGAAAGAGATTAGGGAAGTTGATCTGGGAATCATTTGCATAGAGATGAAAGTCTCTCTATTCTTTTTTATACCCTTATCAAGGGCACCTTGATATAAATATATTATTCTAATACACAATTAAAGAGCTGGAAAAGGAGGAACACAGATGCATAGTTTTGGTCATTTTTTCCTTTTGTATTCTTAGTCATTTACTTTCTGGCTATTTTCTCTTTGCTAGTGGTATACCTCTACTACTTGTATATCATGCTTATGGAGTTGGAGGATAAAAGGTTGGTCAGTTTGGCTCCCTGTCCTGACTGCCCTATGGGAGGGATTAGACTTCATTTCAGTCTCCTGCAGCCCAACTGGACTAAGTCACTTATTTCTAATTTAGGCCTGTGTTCCAATCAAAAGGCAGCACATTGTTATTTATTTGTTTGTTTTATTGTTTTTTGAATTTTACAATTTTCCCCCCATCTTGCTTCCTTCCCCAACCTCCCACAGAAGGTAGTCAGTAGTCTTTACATTATTTCCATGCTATACATTGATCAAAATTGAATGTCTTGAGAGAGAAATCATATCCTTAAGGAAAAAAATAAAATATAAAAGAGCAAAATTTCATAATAAGATAACTTTTTTAAAAAAATTTAAGGTAATAGTCTTTGGTCTTTGTTTAAACTCCACAATTCTTTCTTTGGATATAGATGGTATTCTCCTAAAATTGTCCCTGATTGTTGCACTGATGAAATGAGCAAGTCCATTAAGACTGATCATCAACCCCATGTCACTGTTATGATGTACAATGTTCTGGTTTTGTTCATCTTGCTCAGCATCAGTTCATGCAAATCCTCCCAGGCTTCTCTGAATTCCCATCCCTCCTTGGTTTCTAATAGAACAATAATGTTTCATAACATACATATGCCACAATTTGTTCAGCCATTCCCCAGTTGATGAACATTAACTCCATTTCCAATTCCTTGCCACCACAAATAGGGCTGCTATGAATATTTTTGTACAAGTGATGGTTTTACCCTTTTTCCATGATTTTTTTTTAGGGTATAGGCTCCAGTAGTAGTATTACTGGATTAAAAGGTATGCACATTCTTATTGCCTTTTGGGCGTAATTCCAAATTAGGCAGCATGTTTTTAATCTAGCCTTCATCTTTCACTTCAGCTTGTGGTTAGGGAGAGTCAGTGTTTGCTGTTTCTTGAATTATAGGAGGATGAAGGATCATTCTTGCAATATTTCTTTAGTATATGCAACCATAGGGAACTTGTGTATTACCTTGCATACCTGCTGCTGACCTATGGAGGCTTTCAGTTGGGGCAAGATGGGGTCCTGAGTGATCTTTAAATATTAATATTCTCGGGAATTAGTACATTAAGCTTTTTCTTTAATAGTATTCTATTCTTGCTGCAATGTCTGATATGTTCTTTTTCTTTTGGAGGGTGGAAGAATTGAGGTGGTTTAGAGAAAATAAGTAATCATCACCTTGCTGGTCATGTGACTATCAACTCTGGATCCATCAATGTAAATATTTATTGTCTGCCCTTTTTTTTTAGTCTTGAGGTCAGGGATTTTCCCTACATGTTTGCTATTCTTTCCAGATATTTTGAGAATTTTAGTTACCTTTTTTTTGGAGGGGGGGGGTTGTTTTTTTGTCAGGCATTGGGATTAAGTGACTCGCCCAGTGTCACACAGCTAGGTAATTTTTAAGTGTCTGAGATTGGAATTTGAACTCAGGCTCTTCCAACTCCAGAGCTGGTGCTCTATCTATTGTTCAACCTAGCTGCCCCAAATTTAGATACTTTAATGATTTCCAAATCAGATGTCCTTCAGGAAGAACTCCTCTATATATTTGATCTAGTTTAGTTATTTTCAATCTTTGGTTTCCTTGATGCCATCTCTACTTTATCATACGGTATTTTTGGATAAATGTTCCTGGAGTGAGAAAAGTTATTAAAAAAATCATTACAGGTCTTTCATGTTTTTCATCCTTTATGGTTTCATCCTTTAATATTCTCAAAATGACTTTACTCAGCCAGAGCTTTTCATAAGCTTCATTTGAACTTTTTTCCTTCTTTTCCTTCTTTTGCTTCTTATGAACTTCCATCTTTTTCCTCCATAATATTTTCTTATTTAATGTTCTAAATAAGTGTTGCTCTTGGCTATCATATATATTTCTTAGCAAGGAGAATCAGTCTCATGAGTCAGAGTAGATAATGAGATTCCCATAGATGTTGGAGATTATAGCTAATGTATGAGGAAGTTGGGATTCACACTTGGGTCTTCTGGATTTGTGCTTCTCCATAGTACAGGATATTGCTCTTTGCTATTAGTGACATTGGAAAAAGTGGATGATATAGTAAATTGAGGGCTGGATTTGTGGATGGAATGTGAACCCTGCTTTGGATACCTATTAATCCTGTGACCCTGGGTTAGGTATTTAATCTCTCTCATCCTCAATTTCCTTTTCCATAAAAATTGGGATAATAATAAGTATAGTACTTAACAAACAGAAATGAAATACTTTATATGAAATGCTTTACAAACCTTATAGTGTTACCTAAATGTCACTTACATAGGGTGGACTGACTGGTGTTGGAGAGGGCTTTTGAAGTGTTCACCCTCCCTGCCTGAAAAAAGTTGTTATTGGATGAAAAATCCTCCTCACTGAGTAAAAATGGGGTACACATTTGGGGCAAGAACACCATTCTTTTCCTTTCCCTGTGACAACATATCTTTATCACACGCGACATTTACTTTGCTTCACTCATTGTCACATAACTACCTCTCTAATCTGATACCACTCCCCACCATCGTCATGAACTCCTTTATTTTCTTCAGCCTAGTTCAACTACTTATTCTCTGTCTAGCTTGTCTTCAGTTACTCTCCATAGCTCTGTTCAGTCTTCATTCCCTTTCTTACCTAATCTCTATTTCTCCCCTCTGTCCTTTATCTAGGACTATTTTGATTACTTTCAAAACCTTTACTCCTTTTAGACATATATTTCCATTATCTTTTTACTCTTGTGATTTCCTTTTTTTTTTTTTTTTTTTTAGTAAGGCAATGGGGTTAAGTGGCTTGCCCAAGGCCACACAGCTAGGTAATTATTAAGTGTCTGAGGCCAGATTTGAATTCAGGTACTCCTGACTCCAGGACTGATGCTCTATCCACTACACCACCTAGCTGCCCCTTGTGATTTCCTTTTAGCACAGATAACAGATAACATTTTTATTTGTTTCAGATTCTGAGATAAGGACTGAGAACAAGACATCCTATCAAGAAGAGGATATGTCAGAAGACAGAAGATTATATGGAAGGATATCAGAAATACTTCTAAGGGTCATCCCTAAGAAATTTGGTTTTGAAGAAGCTTGTGAATCAGAAAGAAATTTAGTGAACCATCAGGGAAACTCTGTAGAGTTGATTTTTAGGGAATCTGTTTCCCTCAAAAAACATTTCAAACCAGTAACTATGACTCATAAGCAGAATTCCATGGAGGAAAGAAGCCTGGAATATAAGGAATTTTGGAAAGGCTCCATTACAAATTCAGACCTTGATATACATCAGGGCAATACTGTAGGAGAGCAACCCCATAAATGTAATATCTGTATCCAGAACTTCAAATACTTTTCTGAATTTATTCAGCACCAGAGAATTCACATTAGGGAGAAACCTTATAGGTGTGATGAATGTGGAAAAGGCTTTAGAAAAAGCTCACAACTTATTCAGCATCATAGGATCCATACTGGAGAGAAGCCTTATAGTTGTGAGGAATGTGGCAAAGCCTTTAGTCAAAGCTCTCAACTTATTCGACATCAGAGAACTCATACAGGAGAAAAACCATATAAATGTAGTGAATGTTGGAAAGACTTTAGTCAGAGAGCAAATCTTATTCAACATCAGAGCATTCACACTGGTGAGAAACCTTATGAATGTGATGAATGTAGTAAAGCTTTCAGTTTGAACTCACAACTCATTCGACATCAACGAACTCACACTGGAGAGAAACCCCACAAATGTAATGAATGTGGGAAAGCTTTCAGCCAGAGAGGAAATCTTATTCAGCATCAGATAACTCATACTGGAGAGAAACCACATGAATGTAATGAATGTGGAAAAGGCTTCAGTCAGAGAGCGAATCTTATTCAACATCAGAGAACTCATAGTGGAGAGAAACCTTATGAATGTAATATATGTGGGAAAGGCTTTAGTTGGAGTTCTCGACTTATTCGACATCAGAGAACCCATACTGGTGAAAAACCCTTTGGATGTGAGGAATGTGGTAAAACTTTCAGTGTGAACTCAGAACTTATGTTACATCAGAGAAGTCATACTGGAGAAAATCCTTATAAATGTAATGAATGTGGGAAGGATTTCAGTAGAAGTTCAAATCTTATTCAGCATCAAAGAATTCATACTGGAGAGAAACCTTTTATGTGTAATGAATGTGGTAAGGCCTTTAGTCAAAGAGCAAACCTTCTTAAACATCAGATAATTCACTCTGGAGAAAATTCATACAAGTGTAATGAATGAGCAAAAGGCTTCTATAAAGACTTTTTTTTGACCATTAATAGGTTAGGACGGGGCTGTCCAAAATGTGGGTTGTGGGCTACATGCAACTTGCAGGGAGATGTTACATGGCTAGTCTCTGGATTTACTAAATGCTTTACTAAACAAATCTGAGCTACTGTAGAGCTCTCATTAAAATGGCAAATCAAAATATATTGTCTATTGTTTCAATAAAAACTTTTAAAAGTAAGATTAGACAGCCCTGGGTTAGATAAGAGAATAGCAGTTCTCGGAAATCATTTTAAACTTATTAATGTCTCAGCCCGCATTGAGAAAAATAATTTATTTGTCAGAAGTGTGGAAAAAACCCTTTCATCAGTGCTCACAACTGAATTTCAGGAAATTCAAATAAAAAGAGAAAAATATTATTGTAATGACTGGAAATATGTTACATTGTACCCATGTTTTAACATCAGAAATTTGGTATAAGAGAGATCTCACTGCCAATATGGGAGTCTTGGAGTTAGTTCAGCCTTTATTTATGAATAGAATATTCCTGATATTTTAGAATAGAATATTAATTGAAAAGAGAACGAGTCAGTGGAGAAGGCTGCAGAAAGATTCATTGAATTTATCCCAAATCCTAAGATCTTTTAGGGCAAAGCTATATGAAAGTCTAAAAGTTATTGCAATCTCATTAGAAAAGATTTGTTAATTTTCTGAATTACCTACTAGAATTTGGATGTATCTTTGAAAATTGTCTTTTTTAAGGTGAGAATGAGGATTTGAGATACCTTGGAACAAGGGCAGCTTTAGACCCGAGTGTACAATAATCCTGACTGCTGGAATGTCAAGTCTAGGGTATTTGTCATTTAAGATTCGTGAGAATTAAACTACCTGGTGTTAGGGAAGACTATCAAAATTGATATTAATTATTCATAGTGGAAAAATAATAGAAAACAATGAAAAATTGGGTTTCATCTTAGAAGTAATATTAATTGCATAATTTATGTGAATTGTTTATCAGGTATGCTTAGTTTATAAGCATTACAGTACTGATTATGGAGAATATACTTTTCAGATTGATATTAGTATTGATTATATTTGAGAATGCAACTATGAATGTTGATCATGGGTGAATATGTTTGCTGTGTAATCTGTTGCAACTTAAAACTGTTGGAGAAAGTAAAAGAAACTCACTTTTATATTAGTATTTTAAAGTTTACAAAGTGCTTTATTCGCAACATTGTATGGTTGTCGATGTATTGTATGGAATTTTTCCTTGTGATAAATTCCTTGTAAAACAGATCATCAAAGCCCACTTGCCATGAGCCATCTCTCTGTAGAATGAGGGGTTTTTTTTTTAGGTTTTTGAAGGCAAATGGGGTTAAGTGGCTTGCCCAAGTACACACAGGTAGGTAATTATTAAGTGTCTGACATTGGATTTGAACCCAGGTACTCCTGACTCCCAGGCCGGTGCTTTATCCACTACACCACCTAAACACCCCAAGAATGAGTTTTTTGATAATAACAGTAATGACCAACATTTTTATAGTGTTTGGAGGTTTATAAGATACATTACTAATAAAGTAGTTGGCATTTGTCCTCTGTTCTTGAAGAGGACCATGACATAAGGGAGGTGATGCCATGACTTGCATGTGAATTGGATTTAAGTGAGGTAACTTAAGTGCAAAGTTACCAACCTGACTTTCTCTTTCAGAGCCATCAGTGTCTAGTGACCAGATATAGATCTGGAAGACTAAAGATGGCCTTGTCTGCAGTGGGAGACCTTGGACCTTTTTAACAGATCTCATCTTAACTGAAACAATGTTTATTCAGTGATCTAAGGCTAGTTGAGAAAGAAATGAAGCAAAGACTAACTTCTTTTACCCAGTTTAAAAAGGGAAAAAAAATCAGTTTGGCCAAGCTTTCTGGCCAAAACAGAAACAATTGCTGTTTACATTTACTGTGAACCAATCTTGACCCAAACAATAACTAATGGTTTACCTGTGGCCTGTTACTGGCCAGTGAATGAGATAGGTAGTAAAAGTTTTATTTCTAATGTACAAATGAAGAAAAAAGCCCAGAGAAGTGAATAATGATAATTGATGATTTACATGGTGCTTTAAAATTTGCAAAGCACTTTATCCAGATTATTGTATTTGAGTCTTGTAATAACTAGGTAAATTATGTCTGCAATCATTTTTATCCCCATTTTACAGGTTGGAAACCAAGTCTGAGCAATTAAATAATTTGCCTATGGTCACATAGCTAATCTCGACTGGAATTTGAACTTGGGTCTTCTGACTCCAGTTCTGGTGTTCTTTTCAGTAGATTGTACCATCTCTAAGGAAGAATTAAAATGCTTTTTATTTTCAGAAAGATATTTACTGTCTCTCTTTCCTATTACATTTCCTTCTCTCCTTCCAGTTGAGAAAAGCAAGAAAACTGAACTTGTTAAACATGTAGAATCAAGAACAACAAATTACCCTGTTAACCATGCCTGGAAAGAAGAAAATATATTTCCTTCAATTTGCACTCTGAGATCATCGGTTCTATCAGGAAGTAGATAGCATATTTTATCATGAGCCCTTTGGTTGATTATTTTCTGGATCAGAGTTTTTCAACTTTTTTTTTTCTTTAAGATGTATAATTGTTCTTACTCTGCTTACCTCACAGTGCATCAATTTATACAATTCTCTTCAGGTTTCTCTGTAACTAACTCATTATTTCATATAACAATAGTATTCCATTCCACAATAACTTGTTCAACCATTTCTTTGTCCCCACAAAAAGGGCACTATAAATATTTTTACACATGTAGCTCCTTTTCCCCTTTGATTTTTTTTTGGGGGGGGAGTTTAGACCTAATAATATCACTAAGTCAAAATGCAGTTAACTTTTGAGGCACATGTCTGAATTACTTTCTAGAATGACTGAATCCATTTATAATTCCTCCAACAGTGCATTAATGTTTCTTTTTTTCTGTAACTCCTCCAGTGTTTGTCTTTTTCGCCTTTGTAACCTGCTACAAATGATGTGGAACCTTAGAGTTGTTTTAATTTGCATTTCTCTAGTTTAAAACAATTTTTTAATGTGATTTAATAGCTTGATGTCTTCCTCTGAAAACTTCTTGTTCATATCCTTTGAGCATTTATTGATTGTGGAATGGCTCTTACTTTCTAAGAAGCACTCTTGGAATGGTATATTGGAGTGGGATTTTAACTGTTCTATTTTTATCAGTTGCATTTTGAGCCTCCAATTGGGAGAACAGTCCCTGAGATCAATGTTTCACTGTCTCAGTTTGCTTCAGAGCCAATAATAGTTGTCTATAGATAACAGGGAGAGGGTTTAAATAGTTTTCATATACATGATATGACAGCCCTCACTGTCCTGCTCACATACTGTACCCACACATTTGCTTGTTATGAGCAGAATTTGTTGATGAAGATGGGGGATACTATGTACATGGGCTTTTAAGAGACATGGAATGGTGAGATGTATGGGAGGACAATAGACCTAATTGGAATTTTATATAAATTTGGGCCAGTTATTTTGCTGTGAATAGCCTGCTGATAATTGTGTATTGCTGTTGTCAGAAGTCAGTTGAACCTGGGTAGCTTTCAGGGTTCATCAATATGCCTAACCTCATATTTGGGATCCTGAAACAGTAGAAATGAAAGGAAAGTTAAGACCTGACCTTGACCAGCATAGACCCTAGAGAATATTCAGTGATTTTTTTCCCTTTGGAGAAGAATACAAGTAAGTGCATCTTCTCTTTTCAGGGAATAATACCAACCAGTTCACATTTTTAAAGTACGTTCCTGTCAGATGGACTCACAGGATATAGAGAAAAGTTGGTGTGCTTTGCTAGGAAGGAAGGAAACTGTAATGGGTTTATATAAAAATTGGAGGGCCCTGATCACCTCATACTTCAATTATTGCAATAACCTGCTGGTTCATCTCACTGCTTCAAGCCTCTCTATTTGGGTCCATCCTCCACTCAGCTGCCAGTGATCTTCCTAAAGTCTGTCCATGTCATCCTCTATAGACTAGGAACTCCCTGTCACTTCCAGGATGACATACAAAATCCTCTGATTTTAAAAAGCTTTCATAACCTACTGACTTCCTTCCTTCTCAGGTCTTCTTACATCTTATTTCAGTGTACTCTGATACAACGACATTCCCTTCTTATTCTTTGTATCAGATACCCATCTCCTGACTACAGACGTTGATAGGTATATTGTAGCTAGAATTCTTTACTTATCTCTACCTCTTGACTTCGCTGCCTTCAAATCTGAGCTAAAATTTTACTTATTTATGAGAAGTATTTCCTAATCCCCCTTAATGTTGGTACTTTCTCCCTATTGAGTATCTCTAATTGATCTCCCATATGGCTTGTTTGTATATAATTGTTTTAGACTGTGAGCTCCCTGAGAGTAGGAATTGTCTTTTGCCTTTGCATTCGTATCACTTAATATCACACCTGACATATATAAGTGCTTTATAGATACCTTTTGACTATTAGATCATTTTCAAATACTACTGTTTTTGCAACATACATCTCAGTTCCTATCTTTGTACAGACTTTCATTACACCAATCTGGATTAATGCAATAGTCTCCTAATAGGATTTACACTCTCTAATCTTTTTTTTGTTGGGTTTTTTTTTTTAGTTTTTGCAAGGCAAGGGGGTTAAGTGGCTTGCCCAAGGCCACACAACTAGGTAATTATTAAGTGTCTGAGGTCAGATTTGAACTCAGGTACTCCTGACTCCAAGGCCCGTGCTCTATCCACTTTGCCACCTAGCCGCCCCTCTAATCTAATCTTAATGCCATTGCCAAAATCCCTTTTAAGTATAAATCTGATTATGTGGCTTCCATATTCAAAAATCTTCAGTGACTCCCTGTAGCATATTGTCAAAAATTTAGATTCTTTCATTGCATTCATGACCCTATAAAGTCTCCAAATAAATTTTTGACCAGATTGAGACAATATTAATGCAAATCCAAAAATGACTTCCCAATTTTTCCTTTTTGTATAAAAAAAAGTTTCAACTGTGACATGTTAGAGGTGCTCCCTCCTTTGTGAAGTAGGATTCCTGGATGATCATTAGTGAGACAAAGTGCCATCTGCTACTTCCTCTTCTTGATCCAAGCTTTGAGATCTTTTGAGTGCAGTATCTAGTTGAAGGGAAATGAGAATGTGAAAGTTGAAGGTTCTCTGATTTGTCAAGTTAGCTTAAGAGGGATATGGAGCATCTAGGTGGTACAGTGAATTGATAGCTGGCCTGGAGGCAGAAAGACTTTTCTTCCTGAGTTCAAATCTGGCTTCACATTCATTGTGTGATCTTGGGCAAGTCACTTAGGCCTTTTTGCCTCAGTTTCCTCATCTGTAAAAGGAGCTGGAGAAGGAAATGGCAAACCAGTATCTTTGCTGAGAAAATTCCAAATGGGATCATGGAGGAAATATATGGCAAATTTGGAAACCATGCTAAAAAAGCAGAAATATCACCTGGCCAACAAAAGTTGAGTCAAAGCTATTGATTTTTGAGTAGCAATGTATAACTGTGAGAGCTGAACTATAAGGAAAGCTGAGTGCCACAAAATCAATGCTTTCAAATTGTGTTGAAGACTTTGAGAGTACCTTGGAAGCAAGGGGATCAAAGAAAATTCATATTCTTCACAGGAAAGTTAAATCTTGAAGTTGAAGCTTAACTATTTTGGTCATGTGAGAAGATAGGACTCATTTGAAAAGATTGATCCTGAGAAAGTTTGAAGGTAAAAGGAAAAGGAGATGGCAGAAAATGCAATGGATAGATTGTGTCATGGAAGTGATGAACATGAACTTGGATAGACTGGGAGATATTGGAGGATAGAAGGGCCTGGGGTGATATGGTCAATAGGGTCGTGAAGAGTGGGACATGACTAAACAACAGCAACAATTGACATCTAAGGAGATTAGTAGATAATCTGTGATGACAGCTACTAGAAGAGAAAACCTTTGCAAAAGTAAAAAGCACTAGATAACAATTAGAAGTTAGCTATAATTATCTAGGTAAGTACCAGGTGAATGACCTTAGGTTAGTCTCTTATGAAGGAACAAAGTCATCAGAAGAACTTAGGGTTGTTTTTCCCCACCTTGGGATTCTGCATGTAATGTGCTGACTCAGAATTCATAGTGGGAAGGAAACAATTTCTTATACCCAAAGATCTTAACAAGGGAACAAATTGATTAATATGCTATTCTTGTAGAAAAGATAGCAAGTTATAAAATAACACAGATGGGTTCATTATCATTTGCTTAGCTATTCTTATGGGGTGGGAAGACCTTGGCTAATGGTTTGGTATCTCCTTTAGATTTCTGTACAGATCTGTATTTTCTTCTGTGCTTAACATTTTTATCTGTGACTTAACAAATGAAATGCTTCTCGGGTCTGAAGATGACACAAAGGTGAGAGAGATATACTGGCTGACAGGCAAGAATCTAATAAGGCTGAATCTAATAAGAGAATTCGATGGGGATAAATACAAAATTTATTCTTTAGTACCACAATAAAATAAAACCATCATGTATCCAAGATGGAGGATGCATAGTTAGAACATTATGAAAAAGATCTTGGAGTGTAAGTGAACCATAGGTTCAATTTACATGGTGTCCAGGTTTTGCAAAGTGGTTTATATAGCATCTTGTTTGCTCTTGTGAGGTGGGTGTGACAAGTATTCCCATTCTGCAACTGAATTTGAAGGTCAGGTATCTATGATCATATAGTCAATAAATGTTATAGGCAGACTAGGAAACTAGACCTTCCTGAGTCCAAGTTGAGTACTCCTTTCCCTAGAATAGGCTGCTCTAAATAATGTATTTCACTTCCTAAGTATGCCAGTTTATCCATTGTTGGACAGAGATCAGACATTTAGAATAACTCGTTAGTGTTTATAGATGGTCCAAAATTCCATTGTTTGCTACATTTCCTGATGTTTCATCATCATTACAAAAGGGGAAAGGGGGCACATAAGAGAGTCATTTTGTGTTTTTCTTTTTTGGATTATCGTGAAAAAGACTTCATCATCCATTGGCCAGCCTCTTGGTGATGACTTCCTCCATATTTAACTATTGATAACCTTTCCAACTTGGTTTCCCAAGTCCCTTAATACACCCAGGGTCTTCTTTATTCAATAATGAGACATCAGAGTAGGATTTTCATTAAGGCAGCACTATTGTGTTAACCAAAAAAAATCAGGGTAATCTTGGACTGCATTAAAGGGAGGCAGACCATATAGAATATGGAAGTGCTGGTGCCACTATCACTCTTCCTTTGCCATCCCTCTTTTGTTCTGAATGCTATGATTTGAGGGGATATTGATCTGCTGGAGAGGAAGGCAATCTGCATGGTTTCCTTAACAGGGTCACACAGTATCAGAATTCAGATTTGAACTCGTGTCCTCCTGATTCCAAGGGCACTTTATCCATTGCACCATGAAACTTGGAGGTTCAAAGACAATTAGATAATAGTTCCAACTGAAAACAATGCCAACTAGCCATCCAGTGGTGTTATTTCCATGACCCACCAGACAACTTGTGGAAAGCCAAAATCTTTGGTTTTTGGGAGGTGGGTGGGTGGAGTATAGTTGCAGAACTGAATAGAACAACTCAATCACCTACAGATGATTAGACCATCATGAAACAGGTCAGCTATACTGCATTGTCAAAAATTATAAATGTACCATGATTAGACCATTAGAGACAGGTTTGTTGATGTTCTGCCTGGAGTGCTGAAACATGATGCCTTGCTGATATGGGAGGGAATCATATCCTAAAGGTGAAGGACTACCACAGTATTCAGCCCATCACCAGAAGTCCTGTTTCCTACTAGAGCAAGCCATGGGGGTGATGACATTTCTGGAAAAGGCAGTGAAAATGTTCTCTTTGCATGACTTTCCCCCTCACTATAATCAATATAATGTGCATGTCATATCATTAATTTAGTGTCATGGTTTTTGATTATAAAGGACCACAGCAGGAAGTGTGGTTTCCTGTCTTCCTTCCATGTCTTATTAGGAGAACCAGGAGTGGGCTAAATGCAGAGAGGATAAAAACATCTGGGAGGAGAGGGTGGTTAATGTTAAATGAAGTACATGGATTAAGAAAGATGAGAATCAAGAGGCTTCAGAATGTCTTTTTCTTTAAAAAATGTTATTTTCCACTTTAAAGTTTAAAAAAATTAACAAAAAATTTTGAGCTCCAAAATCTCTCCCTACTTCAAACCTATTCTCTACCCACTGAGAAGGCAAGCAATAGGATATCAGTTACACATGTAAAATCATGCAAAACATATTTCTATATTAGCCCTGTTACAAAAAAAAACCAGGAAAAGTAAAGTGAGAAAATTTTACTTTGATTTGCTCTCAGAATTCATCAATTCCCTTTCTAGGTGGATAGCATTTTTCATTATGAGTTCTGAGTTGGTTAGTTATTCTTGTTTGTAATTCTATCTCCTTTAACTCCTAGAACTTTTCTTTTAATGTGGAAGCTGCTAAATCTTGTGTGATCTTGATTGTGACTCCAAAATATCTGAATTTTTTCTTTCTGGCTATTTGCAATATTTTCTCCTTTAATTATCATATCTTTAATATATAGATATCTAAATATATATAGTATTTATCTATGATAGATATTTATAATCTTTCTGGCACCTTTTATTTTGCAGGCTCTTCAGGAGATGATTTGTGAATTTTTTCTGGATCTAAGATTTCAGGGCACTTTTTCCTTTATAATTTCCTAAAATATTATGCATTGGCTTCATTTTTTATAATGACTTCAAGTTAGTCCAAAAACTCTTTACTTATCTCTACTCAGTCTAATTTCCAATTCAGTTTTTTCTGATATTTCACATTTTCTTTTTTTTTCTTTTTTGTGGCTTATTTTTTTTATGTTTCATATAATCATTAGTTTCCACTTCCAATTTTTAAGAAATTCTATAGCTTATTTTGTTTGGTAAGATTTTATATCTCCTTTTCCGTTTGGTCTATTTTTTTAAGGTTTTTTGCAAGTCAATACCCTAATAAAATAGGCTACCTTGATGTTATTTATTTTTAGATTTTTTTTTTTGAAAGGCAAATGGGGAATGGGGTTAAGTGGCTTGCCCAAGGCCACACAGCTAGGTAATTATTAGGTGTCTGAGGCAAGATTTGAACTCAGGTACTCCTGACTCCAGGGCCAGTGCTCTAGCCAGTGCTCTAGCCACTGTACCACCTAGCCACCTCTATTCTCCTTTTTAAGGAATTCTTTTTTTCCCACTGTATTTTTTTATGCCTTTTTACCATTTGGCAATTCTGTTTTTTAGTATGCTATTTTCTTCACTATTTTTGGTGCCTCTTTTACCAAGCTGTTAATTAACTTTTCATATTTTTCTTGCATCACTGTTATTTCTTTCCTTGTTTTTTTTAACCCCTCTACCCCTCATCTCTTTCTTTAGCTCTTTTAAGAATTCTTTTGGGTTTTGTGTCCAGTTAGTAATAATTTTTTCCTTTGAAGTTTTGCTTTTAGCTGTTTTCTCATTGTTGTCTTTTTCTGAATTTGTTTCTTGGGCTTCTTTGCCTCCATAATGGAATTTTATGGTTATTTTTATTATTTTTTTTGCTAATTTTTTAATTTTATGATTTTGAGTTTTATGGTAAAGTTGTATCTTCTTACCTGGAATTGGGGAGACATTATTCTAAGCTACAAACTTTTTCAAGCTATTTCTGGGAAGATGCAAGTTTTTACTGCTTCCTCAGTGGTATTTTCTTGTTTTTGTTTTTGTTTTTTTTGCAAGGCAATGGGGTTAAGTGACTTGCCCAAGTTTACAAAACTAGGTAATTATTAAGTGTCTGAGGTTGGATTTGAACTTGGGTCCTCCTGACTCCAGGGCTGGTGCTCTGTCCACTGTGCCACCTAGCTGCCCCCTCAGTGGTATTTTCTAGGGAGTGATGTGGTCACTGCTCTCCTGGTCTGTGGTCTGGTGGGAAGGGCCTTTGCTTATCTGTAACCATAGATGCTAGAGTTCCTCTCAGTTCTGGGACTGTGATCAGGTTCTCTGCTCTCCTGCTGCTGCAAGCAGTGGTGCTCCCCTCTGCCTTGGAACTGTAGCCAGGGCCCTTGCTCCCTTAACTGACCACAAGCACTCTTTTCTGTCCTAGAACTGCCACCCAGAATTGTGAATGGGAAATAAAGTTGCCAGAGATCACCAGGCTGCCAGCAATGGGTTCCTTATAATCTCTTGCTGACCAGTTGTCCTACCCCCTTACCATCTCTGTGCCGAGAGTTCCTAAAGATGCTGCTACTGCTGCTATGACTATGCTTATGGCTCAGTGCTGGTGCTACCACTGGGTACCCTGTTCTTATGTCATAAACCTCTCCTGATGACTTCTTAAATTTTCTTAAGCTGGGAAAAAATGACTCAACCTGACCTTTTCTTGATTCTGCTGCTCTACGATTCAATTTGAAGCATTATTTTAAAATATAATTTAATATAAAATATATTTTATATAATTAAATATAAAATATATTTTATATATATTTATAAAATATAATTTCAAAAACTTTACTTTGTTCAATTTATATTATTTAGGCTTCAGTCTTGAAAGCAGAGACTTTCTTGAAACAGTATTCCACCTATAAAATCTGTTCAGTCACTACTATATTTTATATGAGGTAATCTAAAATAAACCCTTAGATTTTCTTCCCTCTCCCCTTTTAATATCCTATTAAGGATCAGGATTTTTATTCCCTGTTACTATCCCTCCACAAGATTAACATCCCTTCTAATCTCCCATCTTCCCATTCGTACTTGTTTCTCTGTTGAATTTGATATATGTCTACATCACATGGTTCATGTTTAATGTTCCTTTATCCATTACAGAGGAGAATAAAGTTTATTCTTCTTGAAAAATTAAATTATAAATTAAATTATAAAAAATAGCAGGTTCCATGTGAAGAAGGTATTTTCCCTCCTTCAGTAATGTGGGATTCACTATCTCATGTGTGGGGAAACAGAATTTTCAAACTAGGGAATAAGTTCAATGTTACAATGTAAAAAGAACTTCATTTAATGAAAGTAAATTTTCTCCTGGTAATCACCTCTCATGCATTCCCAGTCTTTATGCCAATAATAGTAACAAATGATTTGAGGGACACAAAAGGTAAGTCTCTTCCCATTCCAATCCATCTTTTTTTTTGGCTATCCATTGTTTTTATTCCTTTTCTCAACTGTTTTTTATAGCATTTTATAGTATTTCTTCCCAATTACATGTCAAGATAATTTTTAGCATTCATTTTTACAAAAGTTTGAGTTTCAAATTTTTCTTCTTCCCTCTCCTCTTACTAAAATGCTAGGCAATTTGATATAGGTTATACATACTATCATGTAAAACAGGGCTGTCTAAACTTACTTTTAAAAAGTTTTTATTGAAACAATTGACAATAAATTTTGATTTTCCATTTTAGCTCTTTGGTAGCTCAGCTTTGTTTACTAAAGCATTTAGTATACCCACAGGCCACATTTTGAACAACCTTGATGTAAAACATTTATTAGTCACATTGTGAAAGAAGAAACACATAAAAAGGGAAAAAACACAAAAAAGAATAAAGTGAAAAAACTATGCTCTCATCTGCATTCGGAGTCCATCACTTCTTTATCTGGATAGCATTTACCATAGTCAATCCTTTGTACTTGTCTTGGATCATTGCGTTGCAAAGAAGAGCTAAGTCATTCAGAGTTTATTATTGTATAATGTTGCTGAATCTATGTATTCTATTTTTCTGGTTCTGCTGATTTCACTTTGCCTTCAGTTTATACAAGTCTTTCTGAAATCTATCTTTTCCTATCATACAATGGTATTCTATTATATTCATATACCACAGCTTGTTCAGCTCCTCTGCAATATTTATCATTTTCCTTTTTTCTTCCTATTAACCAATCTGAAAGGTGTGAGATTTGTTTTTATTTGCATTACTCCAGCCAAAAGTGATTTAGAGCACTTCTTCATATACCTGTAGATGCTGTGATTTCTTCATCTGAAAACTGATCACTTATCAATTGAGAAAAGGCTTGTATTCTTATAAATTTAACTCAGATCTCTATATATTTAGAAATGAGACCTTTATCAGAGACACTAGCTATAAAGATGTTTCTGTTTTCTGTTTCCCTACTAATATTGGTTACATTGGTTTTGTTTGTGCAAAGCCTTTTTAAATTAATATAATCAAAATTACCTATTTTATATTTCTTAATGTTCTCTATCTCTTGTTTGGTCATGAACCATCTTCTCTTTTAAGAATTTGGATGTTATACTACTTGGTAAATATATGTTTAGTATTAGTATTACTTATCTATTGTACCTTTTAGCAAGATGTAGATCCTTCCTTCTCTCTTTTAATTAAATTTACTTTTGCTTTTACTTTGTCTAAGATTGGGATTTCTTTTTCTACTTAATTTTTTAACTTCTGCTAAATCATGGTAGATTCTGTTCCAGCCCCTTGACTTTACTCTGTGTATATTTCTGTTTCATATGTGTTTCTTATAAACAAATTGTAAATTATGGTTTTTGATCCACTCTGCTATCCATTTCTTTTTTTATGGGAGAGTTCATCCCATTCACATTCACAATTAGGATTTCACTTTTCTCCTCCTCAACAGCATCTACTGCTATCTCTCCTGTCTGCCCTCTCTTTTGTTGTCTCCCTTGTTCTCCTTTCCCTCCCTCCCTCCTCCCCCGGCCTTTACTTAGTCTTCTCCCTTCCTACTTTTTTTGTCTGGTAAGATAGATTTTTATTGTCAACTTATTGTGTATAGTATTCACTCTTTGAGCCAGTACTGATGAGAGTAAGGTTCAAGTGATATCCATTACTCATCCTTCCATCTTCTCCTCCACTCTAAACGGTCTTTTGCATTTTTTCATATGAAATAATTCTATCCCTCCCCCTTCCTTCTGAATCCAGTGTACTCCTCTTTCTCATCCCTTAATTATTTTTTATGTCATTCCTTCATATTTACCTTATACTCATACTTTCTGTGTATATGTGTATATATATATATATATATATATATTCTAACTGTATTATTAGTGGTATATTTTTAAGAATTACAAATAGGGGCATCAAGGTGGTACAACTGATAGAACACTGGCCCTGTAGTCAGGAGGACCTGAGTTTAAATCCAGCCTCAGACACTTAATAATTATCTAGCTGTGTGGCTTTGAATAAGTCACTTAATCCTACTGCCTTGCAACCCCCCCCCCCCAAAAAAAAAGAATTACAAATAAAATCTTCCTATGTAGGGATATAAAGAGTTCAGCTCCATTGAATTCCTTATGCTTTCTTTTCCCTTTTTCCCTTGTTTAGTTTCTCTTGGGTCTTGAGATTGAAGATCAATTTTTTTTGTTAAATTCTTATCTTTTCCTTATGAAAGCTTGAAATCCTTCTATTTCATTGAATGACCATATTTTTTACCTTGGAGTATCATAGCTAATTTTGCTGTGTGGATGATTCTTGCTGGTAGGCCTTGCTCCTTTGCTTTCTGGAATATCATGTTCCATGACTTCTAATCCTTTAATTTTGCAACTGCTAAGTCTTGTGCAGTTCTCATTGTGGTTCCCTGATATTTGAATATTTGAAAAATACTTGCAGTTTTTTTTCTTGATCTGAGAGTTCTTGAATTATGCTATAATATTCTTTTTTATTTTGGGATCTCTTTCCTGACATGATTGGTAGATTCTTTCAATGCCTATTTTACCATCTGATTCCAGGATATTAAGGCAATTTTCCTTGAAAATTTTTTGAGAGATGTTATACAAATCTTCCTTTTGATTATGGCTTTCAGGTGGTTCAGTGATTCTGACATTGTCTCTCTAAGATCTACTTTCTAAGTTAGTTGTTTTTCCAATGAGATATGTTACATTTTTTCTCTTTTTTTATTCTTTTGAATTATTTGATTCTTGATGTCTTCATAGAGTCATTAGCTTCCATTTGAAACTTTCATTTGCCAAATTATAACTTTTAAGGAGTTGTTTTCCTTAGTTAACTTTTATATTTCCTTTTCCCTCTAGCCAATTGTAATTTTTAGAATCATTTTCTTCAGTGGATTTTTTGTCTCTTCTAATTTGGTTAATTTTACTTTTTCAGTAGTTATTTTCTTTTTCCAGGCTATTGACTCTCTTTTCATAATTTTCTTGCATCACTCTTAATTCTTTTTTCAATTTTTCTTCTACTTCTCTTATATGATTTTTAAAAATTTTATTTATTTTTGAATTTTGCAATTTCCCCCCTCCCCCACTCCCCACAGAAGGCAGTCTGTTAGTCTTTACATTGTTTCTATGCTATGCATTGATCTAAGTTGAAGGTGTTGAGAGAGAAATCATATCCTTAAGGAAAAAATAAAATATAAGAGATAGCAAAATTACATAATAAGATTACTTTTTTTTTTAAATGAAAGGGAATAGTCCTTGGTCTTTGTTCAAACTCCACAATTCTTTCTCAGAATACAGATGGTATTCACCATTACAGATACTCCAGAATTGTCCCTGATTTTGCACTGATGGAATGAGCAAGTCCATCAAGATTGATCATCACCCCCAAGTTGCTGTTATGGTGTACAGTGTTCATCTGGTTCTGCTTATCTTGCTCATCATCAGTTCATGCAAATCCTTCCAGGCTTCTCTGAATTCCCACCCCTCCTGGTTTCTAATAGAACAATAGTATTCCATAATTTACATATACCACAATTTGTTCAGTCACTCCCCAATTGATGGACATTTACTCAATTTCCAATTCTTTGCCATCACAAACAGGGCTGCTATGAATATTTTTGTACAAGTGATGTTTTTACCCATTTTCATAATCTCTTCAGGGTATAGACCCAATAGTGGTATTGCTGGATTAAAAGGTATGCACATTTTTATTGCCCTTTGGGCATAATTCTAAATTGCTCTCCGGAAAGGTTGGATGAGTTTACAGCTCCACCAACAATGCATGTGTCCCAGATTTCCCACATCCCTTCCAACATTGATCATTGTCTTTTCTGGTTATATTGGCCAGTCTGAGAGGTATGAAGTGGTACCTCAGAGATGCTTTAATTTACATTTCTCTAATAAGTAATGATTTAGAGCCATTTTTCATATGACTATGGATTGCTTTGATTTCCTCATCTTTAAATTGCTTCCGCATATCCTTTGACCATTTGCCAATTGAGGGATGGCTTTTTTTTTTATAAATTTGACTCAGTTCTCTATATATCTTATAAATGAGTCTTTACCAGTTGTAAAAATTGTTTCCCAATTTACTACATTTCTTTTGATCTTGGTTACAATGGTTTTGCCTGTACAAAAGCTTTTTAATTTAATGTAATCAAAATTATCTAATTTTTTTTTAGATTCTTACAAGGCAAATGGGATTAAGTGGCTTGCCCAAGGCCACACAGCTATGTAATTATTAAGTGTCTGAGACCGGATTTGAACCCAGGTACTCCTGACTCCAAGGCCAGTGCTTTATCCACTACGCCACCTAGCAGCCCCTAGTTTGTTTTTAATGATGTTCTCCATCTCTTCCTTGTTCATAACATGCTTCCCTTTCTATAGATCTGACAGATAAACTATTCCTTAATCTCCTAGTTTGCTTATAATATTGTCTTTTTTTGTCTAAATCCTGTATTCATTTTGATCTTATCTTGGTATAGGGTATGAGGTGCTGGTCTAATCCAAGTTTCTGCCATACTAACTTCCACTTTTCCCAACAGTTTTTATTGAAGAGAGTTTTTATCCCAAAAGCTGGATTCTTTGGGTCTCTCTTATATGATGGTAAAGCTCCTTTTAGAACTCTTCCAGGAGTTCTTCCTGGCTTGAGATCACTTCCTGTTTTTCTTTGGGGTTTTACCCATAGATGTTTTGGCTTTGTCCTCTTCTGAGTTTGTGTCTTGAGCTTCCTGGTCACCATAATAACTTTCTGATATCAGGTTCCTTTTTTGTTGCGTTTGCTCATCATTTTGGGGGCCTTTTTGTTTTTTTTAAATTTGAGCTCTGCTCCCAGGGTGGAAGGAGCAGTGTCTCAGGATTCTTGCCCAAAGGGCACCCTTGTATCTGGTGCTGTACTGAGGGGGTGAGGTAGGAGGTGGTTGGTACTGCTGGAGGCCATGGGGGTCTGGCAGTTTACCTGACCCTGAACTGCAGTCTTAATGTGTCTGCAGCTGATACCAGTGGGTGTTTCTGCATTTCTCCAGGGTTACTCTGAAGCACATGGAGGTCTGCCCTCTGGAGCCTGCCTATGTGCCTGGGGCTATACTAAAGCAGTTCTTGTATCTGGAGTCTTCTGGAGCCTGGCTATGCTGAGGCAAGTGGGGGGAGGGTGGTCCTGATGTTGCTCTTTGCTCTGCATCACACTAGGGCTCAGGATCTCCTGCTGCCTTTCTGTCCTGGGCTGTGCTCCCCATTTACTCAAATGAAACAGACCTTTCTTGCCAATTTTCCAAATTTCTTGGGCTAAAATTTTGTTTCACCCTTTTTTCTGGTTTTGCTGTTCCAGGATTTGTTTTAGAGAGCTATTTTATGGGGGGTTTTTTAGATGAATATGGGAGAGTTATGTGATTTAATGCTTATTCTGCTATCTTGCCTTCCGGTGTGAACTGGCTGATTCTCACCACTGGTCTTAGCTAGTTAGTGACCACTGAGAATAAAGAAAGACGCTTTACCAGTCTCCTACTTGAGAGGTTAGATAGATAGCTGATGCTCACCCATGGCTCAGGATGGTTTGCAAGTTTTGCTTTCCCGAGTGCTTAGAATGAGACCTTCCCATACTAGACATCAAGCACTATGAACATGTTGCCTGGTGGGATGTTGAGGGAATATTCTATGCAAATCGAGAACTCTTTTTGTTAAAACTCCAGATTTCACCTGAGGGGAAGGGGTGACTCCCTCACAGCACCTAACCTAATTCAGTTCTCTCACCTGCCAGATGAAGAAATGAGGCTCTGAAGCTGTCCAAAGGTCATACCAGTAGCTGATAGTACAGTTTAGATACACACCCACCAGTTCCTCTGCCCACTGGCCCTAGAACATAGAGGATGCAGGTTGTACATTTGGGATGATCATTGGAGATCCACCAATCTTGGTTGTCAATGGAACTGGGTCTTCTGACTCCTCTGACTTTTTTTTCACTTCCACCAACCCCAGGCTTTAAATTCACCAATCAAAAAGTAGGTCGGACACTACATACATTGATTCAAATCTAGGTCCTTTCCTTGAAAGGAATCTAATACCTCTCCCTTTGACTCCCTTGGTCCTCACCTTTGTCTAAATCTGATATTCTTTAATGTAAAATTAATATTTCTGATAAATTGTTCTCTCAGTCTCTAGTTGAGATTTGTAAGTTTGGAATGTTGGTCTCTGCCCTCCACAGGGTAGATCTCTATTGTTATAAATTTGAAGGCAAGCTCTAGTTGTGTGAAACAACTTAGGCTCACTTTAATTGCATATGCAAGTTTTACTTTTGTGTGGGGTATTGAAACCCTAACCCAAAATGACTACTTGGAGCCTTCTCAAAGTGGCAGCAAAGAGTTAAAATTTAATTCGATTCTTGCAAGAAGCAGGGAAGTTCCTAACTCTCTATGAGAGAGAGAGAGAGAGAGAGAGAGAGAGAGAGAGAGAGAGAGAGAGAGGAGAGTGGGAAAAGCCAAATTACAGAAGTTGTAGCAGGGTTAAAAAACCACAAAAACCACAACCCCCTTCCCCTCCTCTTTTCTGCTGACCTTTACAACAATTGGTCAAACTTGATGGTCAGAAGAGAAGGGGGGTTTGCCTGTCTTTGTTTACACCTTATATAGTTAGGGTGACAATTTTTCTAGCTAGAGATCCGGGTTCTCATGCTCACCTGATTCTTGAGAAATAGAAACTGAGGCCTATGGTTTAAACTAATTTAGCAGTATAATTCTGAAAAGTTACTTTCAAGTTGTGCAAACAGAGTGAAAGACCAGTGAAAAGGCAGGAAACTGCCCTGTTTATCTAGAAAAGAATCTGAAAATTCTTTATCATACATAATAACAATATAAACTAACAAGAGGAGAAGTAGTCCTTGTGCTAATTGGATCTTTGACAGTTCTGACATGGAACAGACCTTATAGATGGGTTAGAGAATCATAAAGTAATCAAAGACATCTTTATGCTCAAAGGTGTAAACTGATTGGTTGGCTGCCAAAATTTTATGGTTGTTTAAATTCTATAAATATTGATTATTCATTTACTTGTATTGGCATAAGGATGCCAGCCACCCATGGGTTTCTTGGTAAGATCCTAGAGAATATAAAATTTATAAAACTAACTTTGTTATTTTGTTTTTAGCCAAAGAAATTATATTTAACAACTTTAATTTCCTCCAGAAACTGCTCAGCCAATCAACTACCCCAACAAAGCAGGGTTTTGGAACACAGAACCCAGGCTTCTTTTGAAACTCAAAATGCCTAGTGCTTTGTGGTGAGTGCTCTTTTTTCCAGTTGCCTACTCAAGTAGGGATTTGCTCAGACTGTGTTCTCAGGCTGAAGAAGTGGTCCTAGCACTCAAGTCTGCAGACTATTGAAACCGGCTTTAGCTACTTAGTGAGGGTTCAATAGAGAAAGACCCTTCCCCAGTCCTGGACTTTGTCTAGTTTCTGTGAGGAGCAAGGCAACTTTGGAATCTCCAGAGTTTTTTGAGACCCTAGACAAAAGATTCATTAGCTCTTTGTAACAAGACATTTAGGACCTACTTGGACATCATTCATTCCATCAAGTAACTCTGTATCTAGAGGGGGAAAAGCCTCAGGTCAATCAAATGTCTTGATTCCAATCTTCTAGTAGCTAAATCTCAATGATTTAGGATCAATTCTTTTTTCTCCTCTAAGGTCCCAGGCAACCCTACACCATCCCCTATGTCTTCACATACCTATTTCTGAAGTTTATAAGGAAAGGTCTGGTGGAGGCTTGGGGTTTCTGAGCCAGCCCTTTGTCTGACTGGCATCATCTGAGGCAATGGACCCCATCCCCACCATGGCTCCCAGATTTTCCGAGTCAGGAAGGACCTCAGGGCAAATAAAGTGCAACCCCATCCCTGAAGAAGACTCTCCCTCTTGATGCAGAGGAAATGAAGTAGAGAATTGTGAACTAGCAGAAACAAAATCTTTCAAATGTGTGGAGGTCCCTGCTCTTGAGATTCTACCTCCCTTGAACACTGTTGATTGTATCCTGTCTCCCTTTGACCCTGTTGTATCTTATCCTCCATTTCCACCTTGACTTAACTTTGGCCTGGACAGGAAATGACATTAGAATTGGACCTCAAGTACCTTGAGACAGGAGGGACCAGCATATAGATTGCCATTGAAAGTTACTTGACTCTGAGGTGAAAGACCATATCACAAGTACCACGTCTGTTCAGTCTACAGTGGAGGGGTACTTAACAGGAAAAGCCTCCCCTTTGAGCTCTCTTACTTTTTCTGTCCTCCCATCCAGAAGGATGGGCTTTTCTCCAGCTCTTCATTAAAACATGTGGAGCTCCATGGGCTTTACCATGTGGCCTGGTTTATCTGGGTGACCTTGAACAGGTCACTAACTCCATTGCCTTGCAAAAACAAAAAAACAAAAAACAAGAAAAACAAAACAAGAATAAGCAGATTAAACAAGAAATCATAGAAATAATTTTGTCTAAGACAATGACAATAAGGAGACAACATATCAAATCTTGTGGGATACAGTCAAAGCAGTTATTAGGGGAAATTTTATATCTCTAAAAGTTTACATGAATAAAATAGAGTAAGAGGAGATCAATGAATTGGGCATGCAACTAAAAAGGTTAGAGAAAGAACAAATTAAATATTTCCAATTAAATACCTAATTAGGAAATTCTAAAAATCAAAGAAGAGATTAATAAAATTAAAAGTAAGAAAACTATTAAACTAATAAATAAAACTAAGAATTGATTTTATGAAAAATAAATAAAATAGATAACACTTTAGTTTTATTAAAAAAATAGAAGAAAACTAAATTATCAGTATCAAAAATAAAAAGTGAATTCACCATCAATGAGAGAAATTAAAGCAATAATTTGGAACTATTTTGCTCAACTGTATGTCAACACATATGACAATCTAAGTGGAATGGATGAATATTTACAAAAATATAAATTGCTCAGTTTAACAGAAGAGGAAATTAAATACTTAAATAATCTCATTTCAGAAAACGAAATTGAACAAACCAGCTAATATAATAAAAAATGATAGTAAATTAAAATACTTATTCTATGCCATGCAAATCACACCTACAAACAATTTATTGAGCTAGGAAAAAATAGTAACAAAATTCATATAGATTAACAAAGGGAAAATGTCAAGGAAATTAATGGAAAAAATGCAAAAGAAGATGGTCTATCTGTACCAGATCTAAAGTTATATCATAAAACAGCCATCAAAACTGGTACTGTCTAAGGAATAGAGTGGTAGATAAGTATAATAGAATAGATTAGTACAAAAGAAATCTGTTTGATAAACCCAAAGACTCCTTCTAGAGCATTTGCTCTAGCTTCTAAGAAAAGAACTTACTCTGATAAAAAACTACTGGGAAAACTGGCAAATAGAATGGTGAAACTAAATATAGATAAGTATTTCATACCCTATACCAAGATAAGATTGGAATGGGTACAGGATATAAACATAAAAGATGACATCAAAAGCCAATGAGGAAAATAAGGAATAGTCTATCTGTCAGTCAAATTCAGCCTCAGACACTTAATAGTTATTAGGTGTTTGACCTTGGGCAAGTCACTTAACCCCATTGCCTCCTACAATTGAAAATTTGTTTCTAAAATATGTGTTCATTTCACTTTATTAAGTGCCTTATTAAGTGCTTCATGGTGTTGGGGACACCACTTCCCCATTCTTTCTTCTGAATCTCAGTTGTGATTCCAGTCCCCAGCTCAACTCAAATAACCATATGTAGATTATGGTCCTTATTCAAAAGTGAAGACAGGTCCTATCTTCAAACAGCTTATATTCTTATAGAAGATGGGCAAGGAGGAGTATTTTGGTTGGGAAAATTAAAACAGGGACAATGCATAAGAGCCATAAGAGTATAAGTTGACATGCTTTTTCCAGTAGTGACTGAAAGTATAGACTTGATTGTGGTTAGTGTAGATTCTAATGTTGAATGAGAATTCAGGGAGAGAAGGTAGGAAAATGGAGAGGAGCGTTTGGGATTTTACCCTAACAGAACTTGTGGTGAGAGCCAGTTAAGAGAATTGTAACCAAAGGGAATCAACTAGGACCTTGCCAGCTAGAGGCTTCACTGCAAGGGTAGACCTCAGGAACACTCTTATTTGCTCTAGGTCCTAGAGGGGAAGCTTAGAGACATTCCACTTATGGTTTCCTTTCCTTGAATGGTGCATGGGGAAGAGAAGACATTAGCTCTTTTGGTGCATGAGAGTTGAAACAAATACACGTTTTCTTCATGTTATTTAGTTGCTTTAGTTCATTTAAAAGGTAGTTAGGAAAAACTAATATAAACTGCAATTACAATTGATCTCTTGTGAAATTCTTATTTTGGCTCAAATTTAGCACTATTATACACTGGTACAAAAGAAAAAAAAATTCATCACTGAAAGAGACAGGAAATGGGGAAAAGAGGGGCTCCTCCCAGACTTAAGTGGGCAAAGATTCCCCAAACTAACCCCCTTTAGCCCTTAGCCAGTCTCAGAGCTTTCTGGGAAGTGAGACTACCAGGTGAGCCCAAGGGAAAGGAAAAGTTGTGTGGCTACCATAGAGACCTGTCTAGAGTGGCTCCAGAAGTCCTGCTCCAGTATGGACATGCTTCTTGTATTTCCCATCTCTTTTGAGTCTCTGAGCTCTGTTTTTTTCTCTTCAGACTCTGTATACTAGAATCTAGGGGTCTGCCAGGACCTGCACCTGGGCCTCAGGAGAACCCCATCACCTCTTTGGCTCTCAGTTTTCTCATGTTAAGCTGGAAATTGAACAGATTTCATTCATTTATTCATTCATTCATTCATCCAACACTTTCATTGAATGTCAGTGGGTGAAGTGAAAAGTGATTTGAGAACCATAATTATATACAAATTCAACTTCTTAGTAGCTTCCAGAGGACCCAATCATTTAAATCAATAAATATTAAGTACCTACTTCTTACCAGCACAGTCCCTGACCTCAAGGAGCATTTAATCTACTATGGGGGGACTACGACAAGAAAGGAACAAATATATACAAAGTAAGCTATATACAGGATAAAAAAAGAAATAATAGCGGGAAGATACTGGAATTCAATAGGGTTCGGGAAGGCATCTTTTAGAAGATAGAATTTTAGTTGGGACTTAAAGGAAGCCATGTAAATCAGTAGATTAGAGAAGAGAGCATTCCAGGTGAAGACAGTCAGTGAGAATGCAAGAGGCCAATTTTACCAAATTAAAGAATATATGACAGTGTAAGAAGACTGAGTTAAAAGGATCTTTAAATGCCTGGCAGAGCAGTTTGTATTTATTCCAGAAGGCAAAAGAGAGCCAGTGTAGTTTTTTTAGTTAGGGTGGAGAGAGGGGTGGAATATGTCAAAGTTTAATGTCTATAATGCTATATTTCTGATCAAAATTGATTTCTCAGTCACTAGAGTTTATAAGTCTGAATATTAACTTTTGCCCTCCTCAAAATTTGTCTCTACAATTATAAATCTGAAGGCAAGCTCTTTTCTATTCTGGACAACTTGTTCTCCCTGATTTGCAGATGCAAACTTGCAAGTTTAGCTTCACAGCTGAATCGGCTATAAAGATCATCCCAAGGAAGCAAGAATTGGTCTAGTTATCCAGAATAGGAGACAACAGTCTTCCTTCTAACCAAATCCTAATCAGTTTTCTTACAAAACCTTGTGAACAGGATAGAGAAATTAGAAATCAGAGTAGTGACACCTTTTATGTACTAATAACCTGATTGGAGTGGCTGCCAAAACTTTTATGTCTGTTTCTTCTGTATAAATATGCCCCCAAACTTTGTATCAGGTTGATACCTATAGGGTTTAATGAGATTCTAGAGAATAACTAAAATTTCATTTAGCCTAGGGAAATTATATTTAATGTAATGACTGGGATGGACAGAAATTCAAAGAGGAATGGTGTCTTACTTTCCCTCATTGGGAGGAAGGAGTCTAGAACTTTTCAACTCCCTACCTAACTTTGGTTTGCTGGGATGCTTAGTAAATGATGCAAAGATGAATACTAGCTCCTAACAACTGTGCATAAAGGGCCCAGAACCAGGACAGAGACAGGGAAAAGTTCTGTTGGACTTGGAAATGGTGAGTCTGCCATTTTTCACTCAATTGCTCTAGTTTTGAACTTTGGTATGGGTTAAAATCAAAATATTCTCTAGTTTTTCTTGATTTCTGAAATGTTTGCCTCCCTAAGAATTTCCCTGATTAAGGCCATTGGGTAGCCCACTGGTTTTTCTGGTGCCTCTGGGTTGGTTTTGGAGTGTCCTGGTGTTAATTGTGTTTTATCTCTGGGTGCCCCAGTGTGAGAGCAAAGTGGGTTCCCCTGTTTTTGTCTTTGGTCAGATTGTTTGATTTAGTTGTGACTCGGGATTCTCTAGCCTGAGAGCAAAGTGGATTTCCCCTGTGTTTTTAGCTGATGTCTTTTGTTTAATTATTATTTTTTGCAAGATAATGGGGTAAGTCACTTAACTCTATTATCTTGCCCCCCAAAAAAAAACCCAAAATAATTAAAGAAGGTCACACAGCTAGGTAATTATTAAGTGTCTGAGGCCAGATTTGAATTCGGGTACAACATAGAAACAATATAAAGACTGACAAATTTCTTTCTGTGGGGGGTGGGGGGAAGGAAGTAAGATTGTGGGAAAAATTGTAAAACTCAAAGTAAATAAAATCTTTAATTACATTTGAATTCAGATCTTCCTGACTCCAGTGCTGTATCCACTGCTTCATCTACCTTTTTTTGTTTTATCTTAAAAAAAAATTACTAACGAATAAATCACAATCTAAGATTGAAGCTCCAGCAAGTGCAACAGCAGTTTTCCCCCTTAACCTTAGGGGCTTCTCAGCCCTTCCTCCTCCTCCTCTGGTTTAGACTGTGATCAAAGAGGTCAGATTAACAGCCGCCAACCCCCTCCATCACAAAACCTGAGATGCTACAAGAAGAGCACCAACCCGAGGTTTCTCAGCCCCAGAAGTTTCTTTTCTCGCTCTTTTTTGCAAGGCAAATTGGGTTAAGTGGCTTGCCCAAGGCCACACAGCTAGGTAATTATTATTATTATTAGTTTAGGGTTTTGTTTTGTTTTTTGCAAGGCGGTGGGGTGAAGTGGCTTGCCCAAGGCCACACAGCTAGGTAATTATCATCATCATCATCATCATTATTATTATTATTATTATCATTAGGGTTTTTTTTTGCAAGGCAGTGGGGTGAAATGGCTTGCCCAAGGCCACGCAGCTGGGTCATTAAGAAGTGTCTGAGGCGGATTTGCACCCAGGCCCTGCCCGCCGCGGATCCCCTCCCCTCAGGCTCCGCGGCCCCCGCCCTGCGCGGCCACCCGGCGCCTCTCCCTCCGGTGACAGCTCCGCGGCGGTGGGGGTGGGGTGGGGCGGGGGCGTGTTCTTCCGGCTTTTTCCTTTCTCACCCAATGGAATGCCTCCCTCCCGCGTGGGGATTTGTCCTTGTTCCTGATTGGCTCCTTCCGCTGCCTGTCTTCTCAGCTGTTTTTCACAGAGAATGGAATCATTTCTTGTCAAAAGCTCAAGATTTAGCACCCACCCGGGATTCCCTGGAAGTAGGAGTTTTTGAAGGAAACAAAGATCTGTTCTCTCATTCCTTATTTTTAAAACTCTGCTCTGGCCCGTTCTGCCATCCGGGGCTGAAAAACGTCAGCCTTCCCGCCTTCTCATTCTCTGTGTCTTGATTGGCTGTTTTGTACTATTATGGACCTTACATTACCATATTTCTCGGCATCCCTAGATCCCAAAGATGTCATTCCCCCCCCCCCCTTTTACTCATCATCAACCTAAATCTTTTTTTTTATTTTCTGTAGATGACACTTGAGTATATTTGATCAAAGTAGGGGAAACTGCCAAAGTTTAATGTCTTTTATCCTGTTTCTGATCAAAAATTGATTTCTCAGCCCCTGATAAGGATTTGTAAGTCTGAATGTTAACCTCTGACCTTTACAAGTTCTGTGTGTCTACGACTATACGTCTGAAGGCCTCCTGATGCCAGCTCTGAATGGTCAAGAAACTGCCCCTGTGCAAAGGGAAAGTGAGACAGCATTGGATGTCAGGTGGTCAGTTGGTAAGTATTTATTAAGGGTTACTGTGTGAAATGCATTATGATAAATACAAAGAAAGGCAAAAATAGCCCTTTCTCTAGAAGAACTTACAGGCTAATTAGGGTGAGGGTGGAGAGGGCACATAAAAGGAAACTAAAAGAAGGGGAGGAAAGAGGGAGAAGAGTGAAAGGACATATTGAATTCCAGAGGAATGTAGTTGGATGGGAAGTCAAGTACAAATGACAAAACAGGCATAGAGTTTAATTCTCTCTGTCTGATGTCATTTAGCCTTTCTTTCCCAGTGTAATTGCCTTAGGAACCTATATACCATTCCTCCTTCTTTTTCATCCTGAACATGGTGCCAGAATATTTTTCTTAAAGCATATTTATGACCATTACATATATGCAGAAAAGCCTTTACCTCCAAGTACCCCCACCCCTACCCCACACTGCTATCGCTAGCTATCCCATTTAATGCCACTCTTCAATACTCATCCTAGATATTTATTTACTTTATGAGTTTCTTTATCCACATTGATCACCTAGTCCGTATCCTAGAGCTATCTACTGATCAGCAAGTTATGCTCCTTCTTACTCCCAAACCTTCCCTCACAATAGGAAATTTCAGCAAATATGTGGATGTATCCTCAACTATGTAACTTCCCAATTCAACAATCATTTCAACTCCCATGAGCTACTTTTTCAATGCACCTCAGCTCCATACAAGGATTTAAGGATTTTGCCATTATCTACGTGTTCCATTTACAACATCCTGAACTCTGAAAATTCTTTTATCTCAATAAATATTTTAAGATTTTATTTTATTTTGAGTTTTACAATTTTTCCCCCAATCCTACTTCCCTCCCCACACCCCCCACAGAACTGTCAGTGTCCACATTGCCTCCATGGCATACATTGATCTAAAATGAATGCTATGAGAGACATCATATCCCCAAGGAAGAAACATAAAGTACAAGAGATAGCAAGATCAGACAATAAGATACCAGTTTTTTTCCCCCTAAATTAAAGGTAATAGTCCTTTGTCTTTGCTCAGACTCCACAGTTCTTTCTCTGGATACAGATGGTATTCTCCTTTGCAGACAGCCCCAAATTGTCTGATTGTTGCACTGATGGAATGAGTGAGTCTTTCAAGGTTGATCATCGCCCCCATGTTGCTTTTAGGGTGTACAATGTTTTTCTGGTTCTGCTCATCTCACTCAGCATCAGTTCATGCAAATTCCTCCAGGCTTCCCTGAATTCTCATCCCTCCTGGTTTCTAATAGAACAATAGTGTTCCATGGCATACATAAACCACAGCTTGCTAAGCCATTCCCCAACTGAAGGATATTCACTTGATTTCCAATTCTTTGCCACCATAAACAGGGCTGCTATGAATATTTTTGTACAAGTGATGTTTTTACCCTTTTTCATCATCTCTTCAGGTTATAGACCCAGTAGTGGTTCAATAAACATTTCTTAAGCACCACAATTTCTTAAGTGCTAGGGGAAAAAAAGAGGCAAAAGAGAGTTGTCATAATAATTTTATCAATCCATCTTTCCCTTTCCCTTGCTGTTCCTAAATTCATTTTTTAAAATTTTCGCCATGATCTCAAATAAATACTTTTCCCCTTGAGTATTTTGATTCCCCCAAAATCCTTGCTCTGATTATACTCCCTTCTATCCCAAGTCTCAACCGATTTGTAAACAAGTTTCAAATCTACAGCATTTTTATGCTTGAGTTCTCTTTTCCTCTTTTCTCACTGTAAAACATAACATCAGAAGTCAGCCCTTGGATATTCTTAAAATTTTCTTCAAGTCCTACTTAATTGTTGTACAATAGAGCTGGAGCAACTCCTGAAATTGTGCTTTGTCCATTGTAAATTTTTGCTCACTAATCTCTCAACTGGAACTTCAGTGGAGTAATTGATTCTCTAACCTATATTGTATTCCTCAAGGCATGATCTCCCTTCTTCACTGCCTTGAGTGATGATCGATCTCTTTCTCTCTCTCTCTCTCTCTCTCTCTCTCTCTCTCACACACACACACACACACACACACACACACACACACAAACACAGATATCATTGAGAAAAAATTTAGGTCAAATGCTAAAAACTTAATCTCACCTCTTTCCTATCTTTTATCACTTAAACATCTTCCTCCACTATTTTACTATTTCTTCATTCCAGTCTTTAAGAAAGGGGTAGCTCTACTCCTTGTCAAATTTTTCCCATGAACTCTTGATTTCAAACCCTCCCTCAGTTTCTCCATCAAATTGCACCACCTCCAGCATGCCCTTCTCTCTTATGTGCAATTCTTTTCTATCTGATGTTTCTTTCTTTATTGCCTGTACACGTACCCAATTTTCCTTCAACCTTAAAAATTAAAAAATTCTTCTCTTTCTAACCTATCATGCCTGAAAACTCTGGTTAATTCTACTCTTTGACAAAATTATTTGTGTCTTTACCTCTTTCCTCTTACTATCTTCTTAGCTATCTGACTTCCAACTTCATTATTCAAGTGAAGCTTTTCTCTACAATATTACCAATTAATTCTTATTTTAAAAAAGGTGGGGTGCCTAGGTGGTACAGTGGATAGAGCACTGGCTCTGGAGTCAGGAAGACCTGAGTTCAAATCCAACCTCAAACACTTAATAATTACCTAGCTGTGTGACCTCGGGCAAGCCACTTAACCCCATTTCCTTGCAAAAACAAAAAAAATTGACATTTTTGTTTTCATAAATTAGTTTCCTTCTCTCTCTTTTTATCTGCTTCCCAAAAATCATTTCATATAACAAAGAATTTTTAATGGGAAAAAATATCAACACAATCTATTTATCTGTCAATCTATCCACAGGTGAGAAAGTCTGATATTGTATCCAAAGTCCCACAGCTGTGGTCATAATAGTATGGAATTACTTTTATTATATCTTTTGTGGGCAATGTAAATATTTTGTGCTTTTATAACTTTTTTCTTCAATTTTCTTTGATGGTTCTATTTACTTTGTGGTAGTCACATAAAAGGGTTTTATTTCATTTATCTTGGCTCCTCATTTTATTTTGTAACAATTCATGAAGATTCTCCATGCTTTTCTATATTCATGGTATTCATTGGTTCCTTCAACTTAGCATATTTCATCACATTAATATAACTCAATTTGTTTACTCATTGCCCAAGAAATGGACACCTACCTTATTTCTGCCCCCAAAAGCACTTCTCTAAGTACAAGTGGTTCCCACTACACTTAGTGCAAAAGAACTTAAAAGTTCAGCAAGGCTTTGGATATATTATATTTTGATGTGTACAAGTCACCCTCCTCTTTTCTTGATAAATCAGTGATCTTCCTGAGGTATACGCTTCACAGTAGAATCTCTGGGTCAAAGAATAGGGTCACTTTAGCCACTTCTCAGAATTCAGAATTGCTTTTCCAAATGGTTGTAATAATCCATGACTCCTTTCTATCTCACCCCAAATTGTTCAACATGGCCTGATCTCTCATCATCTCACTTGATTTTCTAAGTGTGAGGTGAAATCTTGGAGTTGTTTTCATTTTTACTTTATCATTAGTGATTTGGAGAATTTTTTCATAGAGTTGTTGGTCATTTGCAAATCTTTTGACCATTTGTTCATATCTTGTGACTATTTATCTAATAATGACTTAATCCTCAAGTTCAATGTTGATTACTTCCTGTTTACTATCTCTTCTCTGAGTTTTCATAACATACCTCTCTTAGTTTTACTTTAACTTATCAGATCATTGAGGGCAGCTAGATGGCACAATGAATACTGTGCTTTACCTGGATCGAGTAAGACTTGAGTTCAAATGTTGACCTCACTTTTCTCATTTATAAATGAGCTGGAGAAGGAAATAGCAAACTTCTTCAGTATCTTCATTCATATTATAAAAAAATTTCCACAAAATTATTGACTTCTTTGTTCTTCGAAACTAATTTTGTCATTGTTTTTTTTTGATTTATAAAATAAGTTTTTGATAGTAAGAAAAATAATTTCTCATTAATTAATTAAAAAATCAATTTTATATATGGGACCCAAAGATCCTCTGATTGTTTACTCATTTAAAGCCCAGTCTCTCAAGCATATTTCTAACCTTGCCCAAAAGTTCACCCTCTCAGACCCTTTTATCTAGGTGGAAATTTTATTTTAACCTCACCTTTGTTCAACTTTGATAGAACTGGGCAGAGAATGGATACTTTTGTATAGATTTGTTGGAGCTGGAATTATTTGGGAAAATGCTAACATGATCAAAGTCACATTCTTATGCCTTTTATTAGAAAAAGCCAACCTCTAGTTATAGTATTCATTCTATCATTACTTGTTAACCAATCAGGATTGATCTTAGCTTGTCAGGAACATCCACTTTTCCAAAGTTATTTAAAGCATTCAGCATTTACACTAGTTATTTTTTCTTATGAAGTAACTGACTACAATTTATCAATTATTTGCTAATCACTAAATTAGAAAATTTAGAATTGTCATTTTTATTATATTGGCTTAAACTTCCTATGTACAATTAATATTTTTCCAGTTGTTAAGATCTGAATTTATGTGAAAACCATTTTGTAACTAATTGTGTTCATATAGTTTTCTGGGTTTGTCATGACAGGTAGACTCCCAAATATTTTGTATGATCCTCAGTTAATTTAAATGGAATTTAATCTTTCTGCTTCTTCCTGCAGGATTTGGTTTGCAATAATATGGAAATCCTGATTTTTTTTATGTGGGTTCATTTTATATCCTGAGACTTTGCTAAAGTTGTTAATTATTTTAAGCTTTTAGTTTTCCAGTTGATTCTCTGGGATTCTCCAAGTATAATATCATATAATTTGTCCCCCCCCTTGACTATTCTAATTCCTTCAAATTTCTCTTTCTTCTCTTATTGGTTTAACTAGTATTTCTAGGACAATATTGAATTAGTTGTAGTGATATTGAACACAGTTGCTTCTCTCCTCATATTATTGGGAAGGCTTCTAGTGAAGTACAATATCAATATTTGTGTAATCCCTGTATAGAAGTAGTCCTTGACACTGTTCTGGGCCCTGAGAAACTCCTCAGAAATATAACTTTGGCTAGGTGCCTTTGGTTCTTAAAAATAATATGACAGGACCTAAATGCTTGACTCTGGAATTTATCTTTCTGTGTGTGTGATGTTGGGAATATATTGCTATAATCTCCTCACTAGTATTTTTATCAATATTCATTAGATAAGTTGGTCTAAGGTTTTCTTTCTGTTTTGTTCTTTTGGTTTAATTATCACCACCTTATTTGTATCATAAATTGAATTTGATAGGGCTCATGTTTTGCTTATTTTTTCAAGTAATTTTTATAGTATTGAAATTAATTGTTCTTTACATGTTTGGGAGAATTCATTTGTAAATCCATCTGCTCTTGAGGATTTTTTCTTAGGATTTTTTCTTAGTCCTTGTTCATTTTTTTCTAAGATTATTATTAAGATGGTTATTTTAGTATTCTTTGTCCTCTGGGCAATTTATATTTTTGTAAATATTCATTAATTTCACTTAGATTGTCAGCTTTATTGGCATATAGCTGTGCAAAATGGCTCCTAGTAATTGCATTCATTTCTTCTTCTTTCAGACTTTTCATTTTTGTACTAGTAATTTAGTTTTCCCTTTTTTATTTTTATTTTTTTCCAGAGTAATTAAAATGATTTTTTTATTGAGATATCTCAACAAAATGGCACACCTCTCTCATGGTAGGAGAGAGGGACGGGGAAATCCCAACATAAAAGGTCTTTTATGCGCTTTGAAAGACTTTGTTCCTACCTCATTCATGCCAATCATAGGCTGGGGTCACAAATCTAATTGGTTCCTATATGTTTCCCCACCCTGTTCATTATACTAATGAGCAAGAACAGATCTCTTTGAGCTTGTGCGAAGGAGAAAGTCAAGACTAGGTTACTCTTGACCAGTTAAGGACTAGTTACTTCTAATTTAGTTTGTCATCTTTGGAATGGGATTAGGAGAACTCTCCCAGTTTTGTGATTGACAGGGGCCATTCCCCCTTTGTAATGTATTTCAAAGAGGCCCCCTTCCACACACTGTGAAAGCCAACACCCCCCCCCCCTTTTTTTAAAGAACTACTTGGTCTTCACACTTCACCAGCAATGTCTTCCTCAAATTATTTCATAATCCTCATCTTAGATAGCACTACTGCCTTTTTCTATCAATATTTTTACCTCTTCATTATCATAGCCATACATCAGTCCTAATTTGCTGATAGAATTTTGTACTATTTGAGTTATTAACTGGATCACACTCGGGAGACACACATGGCTAATAGGATTATCCCACTTAGGGCCAATAGTAACATAGCCAGTAACTGTTTCCACCATGAACCAGGAAACCCATTCATCCAAAGAGGTACTAAAGGGGCTTGTCCAGGTTTGGACTGGCACATGTGCCAACTTTCTGATATCCCTGGTTATCTCCTTTACCACCTTCCCATGGCCATCTATCTTTAGACAACAATTTAATAAGTTCAGTTACCACAGACTCTTCCTTCTTCAGCCAAAAGGTAGTCTAGTACCAATCTATGTTGAATAATCACCTCTTTTGTTAGCAAGGCTTGATCAGTTAGTAAGTCCAAGGCCTTAGCTGTGTGATTGGAAAAATTTCCACTACAGCTTGGAATCTTATTAGTCTATTCAGGACATAAACTGGGGTTCCATAGCCCCAATTCCCATCCTGTGCCCAGGTAGTAGGTAGGCCCTAAAGTCTAGATAACAATTCCCTGACCAACTCTTTGGACAACTGGGTGCAGGCAATAGTCCTACAAATCCAATAATGTCCTTCTAGTGCTAGTTGGTCTTCCAGGAATATAGTTTCCAACAAATGAATAATACTGTTCCTCTTTACGTCCAAGGGGCCCTCTTAAATAGGCCATATAATCATCATGATAATAGGAACATTTCCAAAGTTGCTCTACCTCCTTCCACTGCAAGTTTTTATACCAAATGTTTTCAGAAAGGTCTCCCTGGCTCCAAAACTAATCAAACTAAATTCCTGATTTTGTGCCATTGGATCAACCCCAAGAATAGGTAATATACCTACTGATATTCCTTAAATTATCTTTCTTGCAAATGGCCATTTCAGCACTTTACTTGCAAGTCCATACTAACTCATAATCAGTTTCCCTTACGAAATGCCCCAGTTTGGGCATCTTTACAAGGGATCCAGTTACCATCATTCATCTCACATGAGTCTGAGGCCACCTGTCTCTAAGTTGTACAGTCTTGAATATATGTACCCTGCTTCTGGACATCTCCAGACAGTTAGTACATCCCAGGCAAATATCCTGGCCAGTCAGTTATAAACAAGTCACCTTGAACTGACTCAGTCACATGCCACTGGTTTCTCTCCCCTCTGGATCAGAATCCTGTGCCACAGTGTACCTCTGATCAGGGACTGAGAATCTAGGCTAGACCCAAGGGTACCATCACCCAAAGCCAATTCTCAAACTGCTGTGAACTATTAAAAGTCCAACAATTAGCCACACCAAAAGACAGGGCATTGACTTCTGCCAGCTAGATTCTCCTTCCTACTTTACTAACATCAGGTTGTCTAAATCAGAGATTGGACTCCCTCTCTAGATAGGACATACAGACTCATGTAGATATAATAATACCACCCAATAATCTCCCTCTTTTTCCTCTCAATGGAGAACATTTTCACCCTGTCTCCCATGCTCCTTTTCATAAGGAGAAGGGCATAAGTAGGGGTGTCACACTTATAAAGTCAAGGGGAAGTTACAGAAAAACAATGTACACCTAGGTGAAAGATGGTGGAGATAATTGGTCCGGTGTCTCTCCTCCCTTCTTCTCTTTTCTTCTCCCTTGGAGGCATTCAATGTCCTTCAGCATCTTCTCAATCTGTTCCAAAAACTCCTCTCTAGCTCTGGTGGCTAGTTGAGACCTTGTCTTATGGTAGAGAAACTGCTTAACATCTTATTCAGATCAAAACACGTTTCCATCACAAAACAATGAGATTCTGGAGCTTATTACAATTTATATTTTGCCTTATTGTCATCTTGACACACATACTTTACTTTTAACACAGACTTACATTAGTATTTTACTACATGAGCAAACTCCCAATGAGAATGATCACATTGATTCAAGCTTATAACACATACATTCAACAGTTCTCTTTGTTCTAAGAATACCCAGCATCTGGTTTAAAATAAAACAATTTTAACCTTTGTTCTCATTACATCCTTAAACATCCTTAAACTAAAATGAATTTTTCCCCAAATATTCCCATATTTTCCTTTTCCGAGTGTACTTATCTAACTCCATTCCTTTTAGAACATGAAAGTGTAATTATCCTAAGAATTTCCCATTCTTCTTACCTAAATATCCTCTACCATCTAACACAAAAATGAAGGAAACATACTTCCCACTTTAACATGGAGCTGATAGCAGATGTCAAAGCCAGACACCTAACCCAGCTCTGGCTATTAGATCCAATTTACCTAAAACTTCTATTTCTGGTTTGCTTAGTAATAATAAAGATCCAGGATAGTAAAAGAAAATTCCTTTATAGATATAAGTATTGAATGTCAGTATCCAGGCAGGTCAGGTGGGTAAGTCAAATGTCTTAGGCCAGATTTATTCTTCCAGGTGAGACATTATCCAAATATCATTTTGGGAAAATCAAGTCAAAGGGGTCCATCCTCAGCCATACTGAGAAGCTGCCCCTTGGGCTGAACCTCCCTGTCACCTACCATCTTTAGCCCATTGGCTTCCTTGGCTTCAAGAACATGACATTTACACAATAGAATTTCCTTTTGTTGACTATCCTTATATCTGACATAAGAGAAAATTAATTAAAAGTCCCATGATCTAAAATAGATGTTTCACCTAATTAGAACTTCCAGTGAATACAATTCACTAATTTCCAATCATAATCTTAATGGAGTCCCAATTAATGAAACCCCTACCTAAAGCTCTGAGTATCCTTCCTGGGTCTTTCTAACTATGACTGGCCCCACAGACCTCATCTATTTCTTACTAGAGACATCCCTTTGTCTGAAATAATACCCACTCCATCTCTATATAAAGATGGCATATCAGATTCCCCTTGGCTAAAGAAACCTCCTTCTAGCCTGTTGTATCTTACAACAACAAAAAAAAATGCCTCATTTATCCAGAAGATTGCACAGGGAAATCTCAAATTATCTTGTGTTTATCATTTTCATATTGCATGCTTTTGCTTCAAAGCAAACAAGCACAGCCTGGAATATACATATAGATCTAAAATATTCCCAATTCACATATATAGTTAGAAACTTCTATATGTAAACTTGTTTACCTGCTAGCCATCCTCAACATACAAGTGGTTATTTTTATTTGGCAAGGCAATTGGGGTTAAGTGACTTGCCCAAGGTCACACAGCTAGATAATCATTAAGTGAAGCCTGATTTGAACTTAAGTCTCCTAAATCCAGGGCTGGTGCTCTATCCACTGCATTACTTAGCTGCCCCCTAGCATAGGAATTACTTTTCAGAATTCTTTTTTTTTTTTTGCAAGGCAATGGGGTTAAGTGGCTTGCCCAAGGCCATACAGTGAGGTAATTATGAAGTGTCTGAAACCGGATTTGAACTCAGGTACTCCTGACTTCAGGCCTGGTGTATCCACTTCACCACCTAGCTACCCCCCATAATTCTTTAAAACCATTAGAAGTTTAAAAATCCCAAACCACTTAATGCCTTGAAAAAGTTACAATGGAGTTAAAATAGTTCATAATCCCAAACTAATTCAACAGTCTAGGTTATCTAATTCCTCCCATTCTGTAGAAATTTTGTCAGTATGTTACAACAGTAGTATCCCTCTTTAAAAACCCTCAGCTGCTTTCTAAAACTTTTTAGTTCAGAAACTTTGAAAACAATGAATCATCACTCAGGCCACATGACCAGCAGATATACATTAAATATGATATCCTTTCAATAAAGAAGTCTCTTAACCCCTGGATCATATATATATATATATATATATATGTATACATATATTTTTTTTTCTTTCCCAATCATATATCCCACCTGTGGAGGGTTCTCTTTCCCTTTAGGGCTTAAGTACTTGAGCTCTCCAGTCTACCCCCCCTCACCTTCTTTGGGGTACCCTATCCTCCCATTTTGGGATAACTCTCCCACATGGAGGCATTCTCAGCCAGTCCAGGTTGGTTCTGGCCACCCTGGAAATTGCCCCTTTGCTGTAGTTCTACTTGCAGAACATTTTAATCACTCTTGGTTCTAAACCCAGGCCAATCTTCCCAGGAATCTCTGACATATTTCCCCAGCAAAGAACACCAAGAAAGTGGGCTTGAAGTCAGGCCATTTACATGCATTATTTTCGTGTGTTCCTCCTGGAAAATACCAGGAAAAAAGATTTCCATTAGTATCTTGAGATAAGCCCCCAAATTGTTCTGCATGGCTTGAGAATACTTAGTCCAGAGTGATTAAAATGGTTTCTATTAAGATATTTAACAAAATGGTACACCTCTGTCATGGTGGGAGAGAGGAGCCTTCCCTTTTTTTTTAAATCAAGTCAACCATTGGTTGATCTGTTTTATTGATTTCTTCCCCTCTTTCCCAATCAACTTTTAATTTTATTCATTAGTTCAATAGTTTTATTACTTTCATTTCTGTTAATCTCTCCATTAGTTTTTAGGATTTCCAATTTGGTGTTTAATTGAGGATTTCTAATTTGTTCTCTTTCTAGCGCAGTTGATCATTTCTTTATTTTATTGATGCAAGCATTTAGAGTTATACGTTTTCCCCTAAGTACAGCTTTTGCTACATCCCATAAATTTTGGCATATTGTCTCATTGTTGTCAGTCTTTAATGATATTATTTCAGATTAGATTTAGTTTCCAGTTAATCTTCAATTGATGCTTCCATAGCCCTTTATTAAATGCTATTTTTATTATTGAAAACATTTATACATTTCTACATTTGGTGGAAGTTTTTATACCCTAAGAGAAGATCAATTGTCATGAAGGTGCCAAGTACCACTGCAAAAATGTTCCTTTCTATTCTTATTCAATTTTCTTCAGAAAGAAAATTTTTCTAAAATTCTACTTCATTTATTTGCCTTCATTCATTCACTCATTCATTCTTTACTTATATTTATCTAGTTCTGAGAGGGAAAAGTTGTTTAGAGGGTAATTTGGGAGAGACTGGATGAGTCCCTGCCTTCATTTTGCCTTCTTGCCTCTCTGCCCTCCTTACTTTCTTTCAATGAGGCTTCAACTAGACTTGCTTTGGGATAGGTTATATGCCTTAAGGATCTAATACCAAGGTATTTTCTCAGTAATCAGAATTTCCCTTGGTTTGTTCATCTCCTGAAATCTTCAGGAGCTGCATACACCCAGCCCTCCACCCAACCTGGTGTTTTTCCTTATGTCTCTTCAAAACTTATATGGCTTTTCTGTAGATTCTTAGGTTGGATGAAGGAGTCCAGAGTAGGGGGAGTAGAATAGGAGCATATTAGGTGCCTACTATGTGTCAGACAGTATGCTAAGTGCTTTCAAAATATTATCTCATTTTTGGCTATAGGTGATTCTCATTTCATTGCATAGTAGTGTGTTTCCAAGTCCTGCTATCATGTTGTATGTGAAGTAAGGGTGGGGAATTGTTACTTGCTATTTCCTAGCTTTGCATTTTCTTATCAAACTAACACTGCTCAGATTATCCTGGTAACTTTTTTCCTGCTTTATTTGGGAAAAAAAAATGGGATGTTTCCATTGTACTTTTATTTTGTGCTACTTGTTTTTCTATCTCTGCTTTTAAAAACGTTGTTTCTTGCAAAAAAAAAAAAACCTAAAAAAAAATTAGAAACAAAACTCGGACACTTAATAATGACCTAGCTGTATAGCCTTGGGCAAGCTACTTAACCCCATTTGCCTTGCAAAAAAAAAAAAAAAAAAAAAGTTTCTGCTTTTGTCACTTATCCCTCAGTTTCTCAACTGTTCAAACTATCCCATTTTTATTTCTCCCCATGTTAATCTTCTTAAATTTTTCCTTCTATGATCTGATTTTCCATCATGTAGCTTCTAGATTTTCCTTGAGATCCAATATAGTAATTTTTACCTACTCTAAAAGCTGTTGGTATGTACCTTCTTTAGATAAGTTGTTATCTTTCTTATTTGAGACTTTTGTTTTTCTTATATCACTATATTATCTTACTTGAAACTCTTCATTACTTTCTTTTGGTTATTTGTTTCTCTGCAAAATCTTTCCTTTTTCTTTCTGGTTTCTCTAAAAAAAAAAATTTATGTATACATACATACATATATATATATATATACACACATACATATACACACACACACACACACACACAAAATAATATTTTAGATAGTTCAGAAATCTGGGCAAATCTGGGCATTTTTTTTTTTAGTACTTTAATGCTTTTACTTAGGGACTTGCCAGTAAGTATATGGAAACCAGGAAAATGAACATGATGAACTCATGTCAAACCCACTCGCCCCAGACACAAAATGAGTTGTGAGATGTACATGTTATTCAAAAGTTTAAATATTCTTCAGAGCACACAACTTTTTCAATGAAAGTATTTCTTGTGTAGTTAGCTCAGACAACTGAAATTTTAGGATGTGTGGCAGATGAAGGTGTGCCTCCTCATGAGTGCTCTTTGGTGAGTTTTTTAGCTTTTGCCAGAGCTTCTTCAATGGGTCCTATCATGTAGAAGGCCTATTCTGGGAGATGGTCATACTGACTGCCAACATCTGCTGGAATCCTTTAATGGTTTCTTTCAGGCGTACCAACTTCCCCTTATGTCCTGTGAATACCTCAGCAACCTGGAATGGCTGAGAAAAGAAACATTGGATTTTCTGGGCCCAAGATACTGTAAACTTGTCTTCTTCTGACAACTTATCCATACCAAGGATAGCAATGAGGGACTTAGAATCCTGACCAATCTTTTGCACACCTCAGGCAACATCATAGTGCTCATTGCCAATGATGTTGGGGTCCATGTCTGAAAGGTGGAATCCAAAGGATCCACTTCAGGGTAAATGCAAATCTGGGCATTTTCAAAAACCCTCACTTGGCTTCTTTGACAGAAAACCTCATATTATAATTGTTGATCCAGGAGTTCAGTTCCCAAGACATTAAAGAAAAATTCCCATACCTGAATATGAATCTACTTTCCAACCTTTTTGATACGTACTGATGCAACTTTTTCTTGGAGTCCCCCAATATGAGAATTCCTATTTCCTGAGGGACCCCATCTGACTTTGGGACAACTTTATTTTCATGAAATATTTATGAGATCAAACTTGAAATGTACTTCTGCAGTTCCCATTAATTGTTTTTAGGTCTGTTCTTGGGACAAATATATCATGAAACAGATGCTTCCACAATAGAAGCAATAGTTTATTTATAATATAAGAGTATAAACATTTCTGGAAAAAGTCAAAATTATTTTTATGTATATGTATATACATATGTGTATGATATCTTAGAAGAACTTTGAGATTCTTCCCATCTCTGGTAGTTACTCCACTGCCGTATTTCAAAATAGTCACCCATGTCAAATGCAAAGTGAACTGGCATTCTTGGTATGAATAACAATTGGTGTAGATCCTCACAGTTGGTCAAGGACTGTAAAAGGCCTTGCTGGAAAGGGTTTTTCAGAAAAATTGGAAATGATAATACCTTCAGGTTGAGCACTTTCTTCTGGAGCTGTTCCTTCAGAGCCCTCAGACTCTTTATGGAGAGGGGGTTTCCAAAAAGAGCAAGGTGAGAAAGATTCTTGCATCGACACAAAGATGGTATGATAGCATGAAAATGAGTGTCCTCAAGCTTGCACATTGTAATATTTAGATATATCAATTTGTTTGAGGCTGCCTTCAGTAATTCCAGGAAAGAATTTAATTTGTTTGTTAAATTAGTGCCTGACAGGTCCAGTTTTATAAGATTGGGACCATGGCAGCTCTGGGCCAGGTAGCTGAAGTCTTTGTTGTCTAATGAACAGAATGCTAGTTCAATGCTTTCCAAAGGACCTTGAATATCCCTGGAAAAAAAAAAAAAGAAAAAGGTTGTTATTTGTTCATTTAAGTTTAGAAATCTATTCCTACACAAGCCAAGTAAAAAAGGTCTACTGATTTTCAGCTTCTCAGCTGACTCAAAAGACTTTTCTTAACTCATTTGCTAGAGAATGCCTATGGATGCTCTGATGTCTCTCCAAGGGACTATCCACTCTTATCCTAATTCTTCCAGAAGAAAGTTCCCTGGCCAGAGGCACTCTCCATGCTAATCCCTACTAAATAGTTGTGTTCTAAATCACTAATAGAGAAACACAAATTGAAACAATTGTGTTTTGACTTCACACCCATTATCTTTGCAAAGGTCATAAAAAAGGATGAAAATTGTTGGAGATGACATGGGAATAGTTAAAACTTATATACTTTAAAGCTTGCAAAGTACTTTAAGTCTCATTTTATCCTCGTAACAAAGTTTGGAAATTGGTTCTATGATCCCCTTTTAACAGGTGATGAAACTGAGGGTGCAAAAGGTCAAATTACTTGCCCAGGATTACCTAGTTGATGTTCCTTTTACATTTGAACTCAACTCTTCTTGACTCTAGTCTAATGTTCTTGCCCACTAGACTTAGCTGTCTCAGGCACTATTGCTTGAACTACAGTGTAGTCCAGCAATTGGGCGGGGGCGGGATAAGGGGAGGAATAGAGTTAAATCCTTATTGTAAGGGATCAGATACAATTTACTACATAAATATACCCATAGTATACATACATATATATATATATGTATACACACACACACACACACACACACGTGTATTCCTATGTTTTCAGGCAACTCAGGATATTTGTAGATGGAGTTTGGCATGAAGATCCACTCACCTGAGTGTATACTCTAGGTGTCCTGAAATCTGAATATGGCACAATGCAATCTCCTTAAGCTGTTTCAGCTTGCTTAGGTTATTAGCAAAGTTGTTAAAATGAGCCTTTTTTCTAGGACTCAGCCATAATCGTTCATCTTGATCCAAAAAACACAATCTCAAGCTCTGCAGATTTTGCAGCCTACTGATCTGTTTCAGACAATAATTTGTTTTCATCAAATCTGCCATTCCAGGTCCCAGATCCACTCTTTGGAGAAGCATAGGATCTAGAAGAAATAGGAATTCGGCCAAGGCCTGAGCAGAAAGATTGACATTCCAAACATCCCTGCAGATCAGGTGCAGAGGGCTTTCTGCATTGCGCTGGATTGTTTCTATTAGAAATCCCTTGGCCTCGATGCTCACTTGGAGGTCCACCAGGAGATCTACACGAGCTTCCTTGGGGATTCCTCTGAGGAGAAGTGCTTCCATCACTGGGTCCATGGCCTGGCTCTGTGGGTCATGTATGTTTTGGCCTGGGAACATGCCAGCTTGTATCTGGATCAGAGAGTTGGCCCACATGCTCATGAAATGGATATTCCATTCAAGTTTATTAGTGAGGAATCCTGTAATATCTACTCTCTGTAATCTCCTAAAGCAAGCAGAAAATAGTTTAGATCATATTGCATAAGGAAAATCAGAAACAATGAAACTCAAACTCAGCATTCAATAAACTGGAAAACAAATTACTTAAGAAAGAATGCCTTATTTGTTTAAAAAAAATAATTGGTTGCAGAAGTGGCAGAAATTTGGCTTATAATTACAATATACCAATTTCTATAATGTATTCAAAATGTAGTAATATTAATAAACATACTAATTTAAAAATAACATCTCAGATATTTCATTTTGGTGGTGGAATGCATAGACTGCTGGGTCTGGAGTTAGTAAAACTTCATCTATAAATTCAAATCTGGCCTCAGAAACTTACTAGTTGTATGACCCAGGGCAAGTCACTAAACTCTGTTTGTCTCAGTTCCCTATTGTAGAAAATGACTAGAGAAGGAAAAGGCAAACCACTCCAGCATTTGATGTCAATAAAACCCCAAATGGGATCAACAAAAGGTCAGAAATGATTGAAAAAAAAGTAACAATCACTCTTTTTACTACTTGGCTTCTCTACTATAATTTCAGTAAACTCATCATTGGGAAATCTTATCACCTAGCAAGATCCAATCAGTCTTGTTATTCACATCAAATCACTCTCCTCTGCCCCTCTGATTGGAGGACAGTACCCCAAACTCAATTTAAGGACAAGAGATAGGACAGGCATTTCCTCAAATATTTCCTCATTTCTCACCCAGCAAAACTCATTTTGGACTTCTTTGACTTCTCCAAAGTGTTACCCTACTGGGTATCTTCCCCTTTTGTCTGCTTTCTATTGTGTTTCCAAATCTAATCAAACCTTATTCCAATTGCTTCAAGTATTCCTTATCTCTACTCAAGTGACTTCTGCCATAGTTTATTGCAAGAAGAATTGTTTGAATACATTCTGAATGGTTCTCTCTGTTTCTTGTCTGCAAGCTCCAGCACAACCTCCCTTCAGCCTTCCAATTTGCATTTCTAAAACAAGTTTGATATATCACTCTACTATTCAATCTTTAGAGGTTCCCCATTGCCTTACAAAATTTTCAACCTGGCATTTCAGTCTTCAGTCTCATATCTCCTTCTAGTCTTTTTACCCTTCACAAACTTTGTCTCAATATATGTTCTCTGCTAGAAACTGTTCTTTCCCCTTTGAACTCCTTTTTGAGTTCAAAAAGACTCTTGCATCTTTCCAGACATGGTCCCCATTCCCTCCTCACCTCCTTAGCCCTTCTAGCTTTATTTTAAGTGCAATTCAGGTACCATTTTGTTTAGTTTTTGCCATTCAGAAGATGTCATAAGTCTTTTACTTCTAATTTCTTTAGCAATTTGTTTTATTCTTCACTTTGCCATTTGCTTATTTTTCTGTTAAACTGGTTTATTTCTTAGAGGACATTACAGATTCCTACCAATATTTTATTACACTATAATATGAAATGTAGTTAATTCTCCCTTTGTAAGTTTAGCTATTCAGAGCCCATCTCCTGTACTGTTTCTTATCTGTGACTTTCTCCCTGTTAGTATTCCTAGAATACCAGTTTTCTCAAAATTGCTTTATATTAACTAATATGAACTAAAACATGTCCATGCTATGTTGATTCTTCCAGAACAATGTAAGGGTTTGGAAGACAGAGATGGAACTCTTTCCTTCCAAAAACTGGCAAGCTTGTGGATAATAGGTGCTTATTAAATAACAAATGAAATTCACCCCTCAGGACCACCTCCCAGAATGGGTTAAAATCTTCCCACATACCCCAAGGACAAACCTGCTGGAGATCTGTTTGGAGCCATGATCCATTGCTTTTTTTATGTTGAGTATCACTCCTTGAAGGATGGCATCAAAAATATTCTTGTCAAATTCAGTACATGGGAGAGGCCCCAAGCAGTCTGGACAATTTGTATCAGGAGGGTGCTGAGATCTCTGACATGACTGCAGCAGCTTTTTAACTTTGAGATCTGAGTAGGGCCACATCTTCACCAGATTGAATAGAAGCACATTCTTATGGTTCCAGAAAGCCACCTTAAACAGAACATCAAACAGGTGCCAAGGTAGAAACTCCAGAACTTTGCATGCAACCTTCTCATCTTGCACTAAATTCCAAGCACTCAGGAACTGAAGAGAGTTCATGTCTAAATCTCTATCTGGAACCACACAGAGTGGGTAGCACCTGTCAAAGTAAAGATTGCAGAATGAGAAGTCAGTTCTATGAGCTTGAAGACTTTAATCCACTTTCCTATCCCCACCCACGTCACCCCAAGTAACTACCATATCTGTTTTTCTAGTATAGTTATTAACCTTTATTTGGCCTGTTATATTTCTAGAGACTACCTAGTGAGGAAAAGCCCTGGGCTGATTCTGGGCTTCACCCTTCATTCTCCACTCTTACTACTGAGGTAACCTTTAACTTACCCTATATAATATAATTCTGTGGGTGAGAGAAAGGAAGCGGATGTAAAGAAAGAAATAATGCCAATTGTACAAATTAGTTGCCATAGCCATGCCCTCTAAACAGCCTGTCTGATGGACCCACGTCCTCCAAATTCCAAAACCTATCTTGAAAATATATCAGGTCTGAAAGGCTTCCCTTAGAAATTTTACCTTAGTGAAGGTCCCTTGGTAGTTGCTGTTGTTCCAGTAGGCTCCACAAACAGGAACTTGCTCAGACTGACCTCCCTGAGCCTTTTATATGCCTTGTAGGTAGATTGGATAGTTGAGTTCTCACCTGATCCTAGTAATCCTATTGGCAGACTGCTTAGCACCTTCCCTAGTTAAGCACTAGCAATTTTGAATACAAAGACCTCTTACCAGGTCTAAACCTATTTTCCACCTGTGAAGATTACCATATTTCCCCATGTATAAGATGCACCTTAATTTTGGGGCCCAAATTTTGGAAAAAAAAAGTATCACATAATGTTATTGAGCTCAAGTTTTATTATTAAATTCAAGGACCTTCTTTCTGCTCATAGCTTTCAGGCATCTTTTGGGCAAGTCTGATGTATGGACACATGCTTAGTCCATTTGGTTTCCTGAACCTGAAGTACTAATTGTGTCCCCCTTTGAAATCAGTCACTTCTTTTTCCATCAGAAATTCTTTTTGCTTCATCTTTGTGGACACAGGAATTCCAGGAGCCCTCTGCTTTTCAATCCATCTCTTCAATTCTCTCTCTAAATCAGACCATTTGGCTGACTTGCTTCTCATGGCTTTCTTCTGCTGTGGAATTTTCAGTAGGATTTCTTCTTCCCTTAGCCAGTCTGAGATTGTTTTCTCAGTTGGAGGAGGACCAAACTCAATTTCCATTCATTTTTTCAAGCTGGATCACTTTGAACTTGAATTCATCACTGTGCAAAAATCTTTTCTGAGCAAAATGTAACCTAATATATCGGTAACAAATGTGAAACAATGAATGCAAAGACAAGTGTGAAAAAGTGAGAAATGCAAGTAAAAAATATCTACAACCACTGTATAAGATGCTTCCAGTTTTTCAACCCCAAATGTTTCAAATCAGGTTGCATCTTATACATGGGGAAATACGGTAATCAGACAAGCTTGTAAGACTCTCTAGAGGTCTTTGGAAACCAGGTAAGAGGATCTTCTTCAGGTGCTGAAAGGAGCACTTTAGCACCTAGTGATCTGTAAACTGATCCTTTCTCTTCTATTTCTTCATCAACTACTACTGCTGGGCTTTGTACAATGTTCTTGGAGATCCCAGTCCAAAGGCCTTCCTCTCTACACATACATTCACTTTGTGCAGTCCTGGAAGACAACTAGGATCCGGCCAGGTGGGACCCATAAGACACTGACTGCAGGAAGTCCAGGATAATAGGATTCTTTCAACAAGGAATGTTCCTTTTGGAAAGGTCCATAGACCCTTGATGAAGTATCAAAGAGGAGTCATATTAGCCTGTCTTAGCCATTTCTCTTCCCTTACAAAGCAGTCATCTACAACTCCATTTCCTGAGTTTCTGAAAACTCCCCACAAGGTTTTCTATTTCCCCCTGAGATCCAATGAGTGTAATTGGTGAAAGGAACATAGTGGTCATCTGGGGAAATATGTAACAAAATAAGCTGTGTGAAACATCAATGATGTCATGCTGCAGTTTTCTAAGTCATGTGTATCCACAAGGATCTTTTTGTATCCCATTTCTCTGTGTATTTGACAATTTGACATCATTGATTTAGTCCCAGTCTTCCATTTTCATTGGGCCGGAGCAAATTCTCTCTCTCTCTCTCTCTCTCACACACACACACACACACACACACACAAACATTGATATCACAGAGAAAAAATAAAATTGAATTCAAATGCTAAAAACTTCACCTCACCTCTTCCCTATCTTTTATCACTTAAACATCTTCCTCTACTATTTCTTCATTCCAGTCTTTAAGGAAGGGGTAGCTCTACTCCTTGTCAAGTTTTCCCCATGAATTCTTGATCTGATACCCACCTTCAATTTCTCAATCAAATTACAGCATCCCCATCATGCCTTTCTCTCAAATGTGCAATTCTTTCCTATCTGATGCTTTTTTCTCTTTTGCCTGTACACATACTCAATTTTCCTTCAACCTTAAAAAATGAAAAAATTCTCCTTTCTAATTTATCATGACTGTGAACTTTCTCCTTCTGTCTCTGTCTCTCTTCTTGTTTACTATTCTTTAACAAAATTATTTGTGTTTTTATCTCCCTCCTCTTCCTCTTAGCTATCTGAATTCCAACTTCGTTATTCAAGTGAAACTTCTCTCTATAATATTACCAATTTACTCCTTTTAAAAAAAGATAGATTTTTGATATTTTTGGTTTTCATCTCCTAATATTCCCCCCTCTGTCTCTGTCTCTCTCTGTCTCTCTGTCTCTCTGTGTCTCTCTCTCTCTCTCTCTCTCTCTCTCTCTCTCTCTCTCTCTCTCTTTCACACACACACACACACACACACACACACACACACACACACATATCCCCCAAAATCATCCATATAACAAAGAATTTTTATGGGAGGAAAAAACCTCCTCTTATTTATAATTTATATTTATATATAATTTATATGTATATATATAATTTATAATTTATTTATAGTCTATTTATTGGTCTGCATATCCACACATGAGACATTGTATCCAAGGTCCCACAACTGGAATTGCTTTTCTTATGTCTTCTTGAGGCAATGTTACTTCTTTGTGATTTTGGAACCTTTTCCTTTCATTTTCTTTGATGGTTCTATTTACTTTGTGATAGTCACATAAAAGATTTTGAGGAAATTATTTTTTAATTTAATTTTTAATTTAATTTTTAATTTAAAATTAATTTTTAATTTTTTAATCAATCCTATTGATTTTTTGTTCTTCCAAGTAAATTTTGTCACTTTTTAAAATCTCTATAAAATAAGTTTTTGATAGTAAGAAAAATGATTAATTCCTCATGAATTGGTAACCAATTTTATATATGGGACCCAAAGATCCCCTTTTTGCTTTCTGACCTTGCCCAAATGTTCACCCCACCCAGATCATTTTATCTAGGTGAAAATCTTTCTCTAAGCTTATCATTGTTAAACTTTGGTATAACTGAAGGGAGAATGGATTATTTTGTATAGATTGCTGGAGCTGCAATGATCTGGGAGAGTGTTGATATGCTCAAAGTCACATTCTCCTACCCCTCATTAGAAAAAGCCAACCTTGTATAATGAGCAGGATGGGGGTAAAAGTATAGGAACCAATGTATCTATTAGATTTGTGACCCCAATCTATGATTGGCACGAAGGGGCAGGAACAAAGTCTTTCAAACTGCATAAAAAAGCTTTTATTTTGGGATTTCCCCACCCCTCTTTGCCACCATGAGAGATGTGCCATTTTGTTAAGATGGCTTAATAAAAACCACTTTAATCACTCTAATAAAAAAAAAGAAAAGAAAAAGCCAACCTCAGGGGCAACTAGGTGGCACCATGGATAGAGCACTGGCCCTAGAATCAGGAGGACTTGAGTTCAAATCTAGACTCTGACACTTAAAATTTCCTAGCTGTGTAACCTTGGACAAGTCACTTAACCCTTGAAAAAACTAAAAAAAAGAAAAAAAGCCAACCTCTAATTATGATATTCATTTTATCATTAATTGTTAACCAATCTGGGCTGATCTCTGCTTGTCAGAAATTCCCAGTTTTCCAAAGCTATTTAAGGCACTCAGTATCTCCATTAGTTATCTTTGGTTATGAGGGAGACCACTGACCTCAATTTGTCAATTATTTGCTAACTTAATAAAATATTAATTACCCAAAACTCTGAAGAGGTATATTAATATGGGTAAACTGTCATTTTTATTATATTGGCCTAACTTTCCTATGTACAATTAATATTTTTCCAGTCAAAATCTGAATTTGTTTGTGTGAAAATTGTTTTGTAATTAATTATGTTCATATAGTTCCTGGGGTTGTTTTGGCAGGTAGACTCTCAAGTATTTTATGTTATCTACAGTTATTTTAAATGGAATTTATCTTTTGGCTTCTTCCTGCTGGACTAGGTTTGTAATATGTAGAAATTCTGACTATTTATGTGGGTTTATTTTATATCCTGAGACTTTGCCAAAGTTGTCCATGATTTTATGTTTTTAGTTTTTCAGTTGAGTCTCTGGGATTCTCCAGTTATACCATCATATCATCTGCAAAGAATGACAGTTTTGTTTCCTCATTGCTTATTCTAATTCCTTCAAATTTCTCTTTCATTTCTTATTGGTCTAGCTAGTATTTCTAGTCAATATTGAATAGTAGTGGTGATAATAGGCATTCTTACTTCTTCTCTGAATTTATTGGGAAGGATTCTAGCTTATCTTTATTACAGATAATATTTGCTGTTTGTCTTGCCTGAAAATCCCTTGTAATGGGGAAAAAGGAATTTAACATGATACTGAAGATAGAGGCCAGGGAATTCGATTGATTTTACATACATACATACATATATATATATATATATATATATATATATATATATATATGTATGTATATGTATTAGCTACTCACATTGGGGCAGTCTGGGATGGCCACCAGATGAAAAGTTGGATCCTCTCAAAGATTTACCAAAAGCTCTATAATTATAGAAATAAGACAAAGAGAGAAGGAGTTATAGAGTATGTTATAGTTTGGATTTACTAAGTTCAGTATTGGACTCAGATCCCAAACACCTGGTACCATATCAATGCTGTTTGATCTGGAGTTCCAGCCAAGTAAGACTATGAACTGAATATTCACCATTCATGCCCCATTCATATGCTGATCAGTGTGTTTTCCTTTTTTTTTGGCCTGATTAAACTTGGTTTTCATTACTCATGCCTTTCATTGATAGGGACTCCATATTATGGCTTTCACTGCTTAAGGAGTCCATAGGATTATTTTGACTTTCAGCTACAGGGACTTGCTAGTTAAGTCCACATTATTCATGGCATTTACTACTTAAACAATTCACATTATGGCTTTCACCAATATGGACCCCAAACTATTGGTTTTAGATAAATACTACTTATCATTTTAAGGAATACTTCATATATTCCTATGCTTTCTGGAGTTTTTAATAGAAATAAGTGCAACATTTTGCCAAAAAAATTTCAGAATTTGAGATATTTTTGTTAGTTGTTATTAATATGTTCAGTAATGGTAAGATTTTTCCTAATATTATACAAACTGTGCATACTTAGTATAAATACCACCAGCTTGGTGGTTTTTGAGCAGTGGAGGTATAAATACCATCTTTGGGATATATTGCTATAATCTCCTCACTAGTATTTTATCAATATTCATTAGATAAATTGGTCTAAGGCTTTCTTTCTCTGTTTTGTTCTTCTGGTCTATTGTTACCACCTTATTTGTATCATAAATCAAATTAGGTAAAGCTCATTTTTGCTTATTTTTCAAAATAGTTTTTACAGTATTGGAATTAATTGTTCTTTAAATGTTTGGGAGAATTCGCTTACAGATTCATCTGATCCTAGGGATTTTTTCTTAGGATTTTTCTTAATGACTTATTCAATTTTTTTTGTAAGATGTAGTTATTTAAGTATTTCTTGTCCTCCTGTCAATCTGGACAACTTGTATTTTTGTAAATATTCATTTCACTTTGATTCTCAGATTTATTGGCATATAACTGGGCAAAAATAGCTCCTGGTAATTGCTTTAATTTCTTCTTCATTGGTGGTGAATTCACCCTTTTCATTTTTTGTACTAGTAATTTGGTTTTCCCCTTTTTTTAAAAAATAAAATCAACCATTTGTTAATCTATTTGATTGGTTTCTTCCCCTCAACCAGTTTTTAATTTTAATTATTAGTTCAATAGTTTTCTTACTTTCAATTCTATTAATCTCTACAATGGTTTTTAGGATTTCCATTTTGGTGTTTATTTGAGGATTTCTAATTTGTTCTCTTTCTAGCTTGATTCATTGATCTTTTCTTTGTTTTATTGATGCAAACATTTAGAGTTATAAATTTTCCCCTAAATACAGCTTTTGCTACATTGCTAAAATTTTGGTTTATTGTCTCATTGTTGTCACTCTTTAATGAAATTAGTTTCTTGATTTGTTCTTTTATCTACTCATTCTTTCAGATTAGATTAAGTTTCCAGTTAATTTTCAAACTATGTTTCCATAGTCCTTTATTGAATGTTATTTTTATTGCATTAAATACTTGTACATTTCTACATTTGGTTGTGAAGTTTTTATGGCCTAATACATGGTCAATTATTGTGAGGAGCCCATGTACCACTGAGAAAAAAATATATATATGTATATTTCTTTATACTCTCATTCAGTTTTCAAGAGATTTATCACATCTAACTTTTCTAAAATTCTATTTGCTTAACTTCTGTTTTCTTTGCATACATATATGCAAATATATATATATATATTTATACATATGAGAGAGAGAGAGAGAGAGAGAGAGAGAGAGAGAGAGAGAGAGAGAGAGAGAGAGAGAGAGAGAGAGAGAGAGTGTTAGTTCTTTGAGGGAAAAGTTGTTTGGAGGGGAATTTACTTTGCCTCTACTTTGCCATCTTGCCTCTGTTGTTTTTTTTTTTTCAGTGAGGCTCCAAACAGCTGGACTTGTTTTGAGGTAATTATCTTCTCTAGAATTTATTTCTGTTAATATATACCTTAGAGATCGAATACCAAGACTTTTCCTTGGATTGTCCATCTCCTCAACTCTTCAGGAGCTACACACATCAAACCCTCAACCCACCCTTGTCTTTCCTCATGTCTCTCCAAAACTTATATGGCCCTTCTGTAGATTATTAGGTTGGGGTGGAGTAGTCCAGAGTAGAGGGAGGAGAATAAGTACATGTTAAGTGCCTACTATTTGTCAGACACTATGCTAAGTGCTTTAAAAATATTACCTCATTTGAGGCTATAGGTGATTCTCTTCATTTCATTGCATAGTAGTTGTTTCCAAGTCCTGCCGTCATTTTGTATGTGGGGGTGATCTCCAAAGTATATATTAACAGGCAGTAAGTATAGCTTACTCTGTCTCCTAGCTTTGTACTTTCTTACCAATCAATACTGATTGCTCAAATTGTCTTGGTATGTGCTTTTCAGTTTTATTTGTAAAAATATAAGATCATTTCATTGCACTTTCATTTTGTGATACTTGTTTTTCTATTTTTTAAAATTTTGTTTCTGCTTGTGCCACTTCTCTCCTACTGCCTCCACTGCTCAAACTGTCCTCTTTTTTGACATTTCTTTCCATGTGTTAGTCTTCTTAAATTCTTCCTTCTACGATTTGATTTTCTATCATATAGATGCTGAATTTTTCTTGAGATCCAGTATAGTGATATTTAACTACTCTAAAAACTTGTGGCATGTACCTTCTTTACTCTAGGTAAGTTGTTGCAGTAGTCTTCTTCAGTTTGGACTTTTGTTTTTTGTCATAGCACAATATTAACTTACTTGGAGCTTTTTTTCCTCATTCCTTTCTTTTGTATATTGGTTTCCTTGAAAAAAACTTTCTTTCTTTCCTTTCTGGTTGATTTGTCTAAAATGTATACTAATATTTTAGATGGATCAAGCAGATCCAGGCATATTCAAAAATATTTGCTTGACTTCTTTGTCAGAAGACCTCATAACTGTTGATCCAGGAGATTCATTCCCAAGAATTGAAGAAAAATTCACATTTTAGAAATGAATGGGAAAGAGGCCATCTAATCCTCCCCATACCTAAATAAGAATCTACTTTTCAACCTTTTGATGCATACTGATGCAACTTTTTCTTGGAGTCCTCCACCATGAGAGTTCCTATTTCCTGAGGGAACTCATTTGACTGGGAAATTTTATTTTTATGAAGTCTTTCTGAGATCAAACCTGGAATATTTTTTTTGCAGTTCCCATTATTTTTAGGCTTGTTCTTGGGACAAATATCATGAAACACAGTTTCTCTGTGGAAATAGTAGTTTATTTATAATAGAAAAAATATAAACAATTCTAACAAAAGTTAAAATTAATTATGTGAGTGTAAAATATCTTAGAAGAACTGTGAGGTTTTTCCTATTTCTGGTTAGTCAGTCCATTACCATATGTCAAAATAATCACACATGTCAAATGCAAAGTGTATGGGTTTTCTTGGTATGCAAAATGCTAGGCTTTGATCGTCACAGCTGGTCAAGGACTCTGATGTAATAGATGTAGGGCTGTGTTGGAAAGGGTTTTCCAGAAAGGCTGGAAGTGATATCACCTTCAAGTTGAGCACTTTTTTTTCTGGAACTGTTCCTTCAGAACCCTCAGACTCCTCATAGAGAGAAGGTTTCCAAAAAAGACCAAGGTGGGAAAGACTCTTGCATCTGCACAAATATGGCACGATAGCATGAAAGTGAGTGTCTTGAAGACTACACTTTGTAATATTCAGACAAATCAATTTGTTTGAGGTTGTCTTGAGTAATGCCAGGAAAGAGTTCAGTTTGTTAAGTTAGTGCCTGAGAGGTCCAGCTTTATAAGATTAGGACCATGGCAGCTCTGGGCCAGGTAGCTGAAGTCTTCATTAGTTAAAAAGCAGCAAGATAGTTTGATGCTCTCCAGAGGACCTTGAATACCACTGAAAATAAAAGAAAAACAAGGGTGTTATTTATCCATTTAATCTCAGAGATCTATTTCTGTCTCTACTCCTACCCCATGCCAAACTAAAAACTTCCAGCCTATAGGTACCACCTGCTGGAAATCTTTGCCTTGTAGTCAAGATATTTAGGTTTTGACAAAGTTAGGGGTATAGAGTCAAGGCAACATTAACTTAAGCAGAAAATGACAATAACTGGGCTAAACCAAAAATTAAAGCTAAAAGTCTATTTAGTGACCATCAAAAATGAATCTTTTATAGCTTAAAAAAAAAGACCTGCATATAACAATAAGAAATGTCCTGCAGTGGGTTGTTGTGAAGAATTGGGAAAGTTTCTGTCCAGAAACACATGAAAACTGGGTTAAAGGAGCATACTGTTGTTCATTCATTTCAGTTTTGTCTGACTCTTCATGATCCCATTTAGGGTTTTCTTGGCATAGTTCCTGGACTGATTTGCCCTTTCCTTCTCCAGCTCATTTTGGAAATGAAGAAACTGAAGCAAACAGGGTTTCCCCAAGGATCACGCAGCTAGTAAGTGAGGCTGGATCTGAACTGAGAAAGAGGAGTCTAACTCCTGGTCTTGTACTCTACTCTGTCCATTGCACCACTAAAGGTGACCTGTAAGGAAAATTATAAGCATTAATAACTACAAAAAACCATACAAATAAAATAACAAAGATTATCAGAGTAGATCAATAAAAGCAGAAAATACACTTGATAAAAATCCATCCTATTTCTATGTAAAAAACACATCCATCCATACACTTAGAAAGACTAGGGGCAATGATTCTTTTCTAAATATGGTAACTACTATCTATTTAAAATCAAAGAATCATCATTATATATAATCGAGAAATTCTAGAGGACTTAGCAAAGAATAAAAGGTAAAGCAAGAAGAATTGTTAACACTCCTGGCAATGATGCCAAAATGCTTTGCCATTTCATTCTCCAGTTATTTTTCATATGAATAAACTGAGGCAAACAGGGTTAAGTGACTTGCCCAAGGCCACACAGCTAATAAATTTCAAGTGTTTGAGGGCAGATTTAATCTCATGTCCTCCTGACTCTAGGGCTGGTGCTCTTCCACTGTGTCAATTAGCTGCCCCTAGTCAAATCTTAATTGTGCATATTTAAGTCATGCCAATATCATTAAGACATGATAATATTTCTCATATTTATCTCCTTACCTATGCCATGCCAACCAAACAACTAAATGTTTTCTTTATATAACTAGCAAAGATAAAGTTAAATGGAATTTAAATGGAGAAATAAGATCAAGAATCTCAAAGAAAATACTGAGTACAGAGATAAGAAGGAAAGAGGCTTAAGAGTATCAGACCTCAAACTACAGTACAATCAGTATGATAAAATGATTTAGTACTATAAAAAAATAGAAAAGTCAATCTGTAAATCAGATTAGGTACACAACAAACAGAAAACATCAAAAAACAAAGCAGCATAGTAGTATAATGTTCAAACTCCAAAGACTCTCAACTATTGGAGTAAAGCCATACTACTTAACAAAAATAGGAAATTAGAAATTAGAAAATTAGAAGGCATCTTGGCAGAAATTATGTTCAGACCAATAATCACACATATACTACAACAGGCTCCAAATGGATGACTTAGATGTAATGTCACATCATAAACAAATTAGAGATCTTTTAGGAAGGAAATACATTTCCAAAGAATGGATATGGAAAGAATTCTTTTAAAAAATTTTTTAATTTAGTTTTTAATTTTACAGTTTTCCCCCTAATCTTGTTTTTTCCTTCCCCACCCCCCACAGAAGGCAGTCTGATAGATTAATTTATAGCATGGAAACAATGTAAAGACTAAGTTGAAGGTATTGAGAGAGAAATCATATCCTTAAGGAAAAAAATAAAGCAGAAGAGATAGCAAAATTACATAACAAGATAACCTTTTTTTTTTTTTTTTAATTAGAGGTAATAGTCTTTGGTCTTTATTCAAACTCCACAATTCTTTCTGTGGAAACAGATGGTATTCCTCATCCATTGCAGATAGCCCCAAATTGTCCCTGATTGTTGCACTGATAAAATGAGCAAGTCCATTAAGATTGATCATCAAACCCATGTTGCTGTTATGGTGTATAGTGTTCTTCTGATTCTGTTCATCTTGCTCAGCATCAGTTCATGCAAATCCCTCCAGGCTTCCCTGAATTCCCATCCCTCCTGGTTTCTAATAGAACAACAGTGTTCCATGATATACATACACAATTTGTTCAGCCATTCCCCAACTAATGGACATTTACTCAATTTCCAATTTTTTGCCACCACAAACAGGGCCTGCTATGAATATTTTTGTACAAATGATGTTTTTACCCTTTTTTGTGATCTCTTCAGGGTATAGACCCAGTAGTGGTCATGTGACCACCTCATCTTGCACTAATTCCCAAGCACTCAGGAACTGCAGAGATTTCATGTCTGGAACTGGGGTATCTGAAGCCCACACACAGAGTAGGTAGCACCTGCCAAAGATAGAGGTTGTAAAAATGAGAAGTTAGATCTAGGGTCTCGAAGACTCTAACCCGAATCCCTATCCCCACCCATGTCACCCAAGTAACCACTGTATCTATTTTTCTAGCACAGTCATCAACTAACTTGGCTAGTCATTTATCTAGAAATTACCTTTTGGGCAAAAAGACTTTGATTCTGGGCTTCAATATTTTCTCCATTCTTACTACTGAGGGTAACCTATAACCTACCTGATATAATTCTTCCTTTTAAGGTTGGTTTAATTCCAGGGTCTTTCATGTCTCTAGTCATCATCTCAGCTTCTTGACATAAACTTTTTTTGTCTTAGGTCCTTCCACTAGCAGAGCTCAAGAGCCCATTGGTTACCTTTGTAGGCATGTGACAGGGTTTACTATTAATAAGCAATCCCTTCACAGTCTGTTTCATCAGTCTTTAATCCATCTCTTCCAACATGCTTGATCGAAAGAATGCCTTATTTGATTAAAAAACTGCTTGGAGGGGCGGCTAGGTGGCAGTGGATAAAGCACCACCAGCCCTGGAGTCAGGAGTACCTGAGTTCAAATCCGGTCTCAGACACTTAATAATTACCTAGCTGCGTGGGCAAGCCACTTAACCCCGTTTGCCTTGCAAAAAAAAAAAAAAAACTGCTTAGAAACTGGCAGAAATTTGACTTAGAACAACAATATTCCATTTTCTATAATGCATTTTAAATATGACATTAATATTAATGAACAAAGTACATTTAAAAATGGCATCTCATTTTCCAATTGGCTGCACTCATTTTGGTGGTGCAGTGCATAGACTGCTGGGCCTGAAGTTCATAAGATTTCACTTCCCAAGTTCAAATCCAGCCTCAGAAACTTTACTAGATGTGTGATTCAGGGCAAGTCACTAAGTTCTGTGTGCCTAGTTTCCTCATATTGAAAATGACTGAAAAATAACAAAGCACTTTTTTGAAACTTCTTTGGCTTCTCTACCATAATTCTAGTAATCTTATCATTGGGAAATCTTACCACCTGGCAAGATCTAATCAGTCTTGTTATTCACACCACATTCCTCTATCCCTCCAATTGAAGGACAAAAATTCCATTTAAGGAGAGGAAACAGGGCAGACAGACATTTCTTCAAATATTTCTTTATTTCTCACCCAGCAGAACTACTTTTGGACTTCTTTAACTTTATTTTGAACTTCTTCACTGTGTTCCCCTACCGGGTACCTTCCCCTTTTATCAGTTTTCTATTGTGTTTTTCCAAGTCTTATTAATTCTTATTCCACTTTATCTTTTGCTTCAGTTCTCAAGTGGTTTATGCCATTAGGACAGTTTGAATATCTTCTTAATTGGTCTCTCTCTTTTCTTGATTACACACTCTAAACCAACCTTTATTTGGTCTTTCAATTTGCATTTATAAAACAAGTTTGACATATCACTTTACTTGCAGATCTTTAGAGGTACCCCAATTGCCTTACTAAATTCTTAACCTGACATTTCAAGTCTCCAGTCTCATGTCTCCTAGTTTTGTTTTTCCTCTTTTTTACCCTTCATATACATATCCTTATCTCAGTCTGCCTGCTCTACTAGTAACTATTCCTTCCCTTTTCAATTCTGAGTCTTTCCAGAAGTGGTCTCTGTTTCCTCCTCAGCACTTCTAGCTTCATTTTAAGTTCAATTCAAGTGCCATTTTGCTTTGTCTTACCGTTCTGAAGATGCCATATGTCTTTTTGCTCTAATTATTCTAGCAATTTATTTCATTCTTTACTTTGCCATTTGTTTATTTTTCTGTTAAATTGGTTCATTTCTTAGAGGGCCTTAAAGATTCCTACTAATATTTTGTTATACTATATCAAGCAGTTTGGTTAATTCTTCCTTTGCAAATTTAGCTTATCAAAGTCCATCTCCAGGACTGTTTCTGATCTGGGGCTTTCCTCCTCCTCCCTAGATGTTAGTGTTTCCTCCAACTTGAAATTATATGAACCAATCTATGTCTATACTGTATTTGATTCTTCCAGTAGAATGTAAGAGTTTTGAAGACAGAGATGAAACTCTTTCCTCCAATGACCAACAAGTTTGCACATGAGTAGGTGCTTAGTATATAGCAAGTGAACTTAATCCAGCAGGAACCACCTCCCAGAATAGGTTAAAATCTTCCCTCATACCCCAAGGACAAACCTGCGTAGGGGCTGTTGGGAAGCATAATGTATTTCTTTCCTTAAATTGATTATCACTCCCTGAATGATGTCATCAAAAATATTCTTGTCAAATTCAATACAGGGGAGGGTCCACAAACAATCTGGACAATTCATAGAAGGAAGATGGTGAGGTCTCTCACAAGTCTGTAGTAGTCTTCTAACTCTGAGATCTGAATAGGGCCAAATTTTCACCAAATTGAAGAGAAATACTTTCTTGTGGTTCCAAAAAGCCACCTTAAACAGAACATCACACAGGGTCCAAGGCAGAAACTCAAGCTTTACATATGGCCACCTCATCTTGCACTAACTCCCAAGCATTCAGGAACTTAAGAGAGTTCGTGGCTGGAACTGGGGTATCTGGAACTCCACACACAATGAGGAGAACCTGCCAAAGGGAAAGGTTGCAGAATGAGAAGTCAGTTCTAGGGGCTTGAAGACACTAACCCACTTCCCTTTCCCTACCCATGTCATCCCAAATAACCTCCATGTCTGTTTTTCTAGCACAGTCATCAACCCTAACTTGGCCAGTCATATGTCTAGTGAGGAAAAGCCCTGGGCTGATTCTGGGCTTCACCCTTCTTTCTCCATTCTTACTACTGAGGGTAACCTATAACTTACGTGATAGAACTTTTCCTTTTAAGGTTGGTTTAATTCCAGGGTCCTTCATATCTCTAGCTATCATCTCAGCTTCTCAACATAAGCTATCACTTCTTTTGTCCTAGACCCTTCTACTAGCAGAGCTCAAGAGCTCATTGGTTACCTCTGTAGGCTTGTGACAGGATTGACTATTAATAAGCAAGCCCTTCACATTTTGTTTCATCAATCTTTAATCTCTTCCAACATGCTTGAGCTTTTCACCTGGTGATCATTATTATTAGTTAGAGTACCCTGGTCTGGGTAAGGTTATAAAATCTTAGCTACATTTAAATCTTTGTCCTCAATGAATCAAAGAAGTAGAGAATATGCCATCTCTAAATGTTATAAAAGATGTAGGGGGAAAGGGGGAGAGAGACAAATATTAAGTACTGACTATTTTGGGTACTATGCTTTTCATTTTACAAGTATCACTCTTTTGATCAAGGGAAAACAAGTATGGTCTGTAGATTGGAAGATTCTCACTAAGTGCAGGTCTAGAGACAAGACTATTAGAAGCTTCCTGGAATAGGTAAAACTTGATTTGGGCATTGAGGGAAAAGTGATAGTTCTTTGGCAAACATGAGGGAACAAGAACATTACTGGTAGTTTGATAGCCATATGCATAGAGAACCATCCAGTTGCATTCACTTAGTATCAGGTACCCAAAAAACCCATAAAGAAATAAACCCTGCCTTCAAGAAGCCCCCATTCTCTTGGGAGGAAACAAAACTGGAGAGGGGTAAAGATGAAAGTCATTTCCTGGAGGAGTCAGGACTGATCTGCTAAAGAAGGCAGCAATTGAATTGAGCCTAGAAGGAAGCTAGGATGAGGGGAGGAAGGAGTACATTCTAAGGGACCAGCCTGTGTGAGAGCCTGGGTCAGACAGAATAGAATATGGACAAACAGAATACATGGAGCATCATGGAAGAGAATATGAACTAAGGATGAAAAGTAAGAGTGGTGCCATATGACAGATAGCCTTGAATGACAGGTCAGAAGACTAGAATAAGATGTAAGTACCTTGAATTTAAGGATTATTCCATTCTAAATTCATTTGTATCCTCAGTATCTGGTACCTGGCTGACACTTAATAAAACAAAACCCAACAACTTATTGATGAACATATAGTTAGTTCTATATAGCAAGGAGATAGTGAATAACAAAAGCTGACCCCCAAATGGCCATAGGATTGGAAGCTTCCTGACTTAGGTGAAATGGATTCAAATCATTAGGGTGGTGACCAGTACAAGAGATAAAGGGAGAGTAAGGGGTAAGTTTCTGTTATCATTTTGTCAAAAAGTTAATTGAAGTGAAGTGGGTAGTGTGGAAGTAGAATAATAGAGAAGTTAGAAAGTTCAGAAGAAAGACAAACAAACAAGAAGGAACCAGTGTGGTCATCTCCAAGGTATGCTTCTTCACATGTCCTCACTGACACAGCCTCACTTCTGCCCTTGCTAACTCTTGCTCCCATGTCTTCCTCCATTAGAATCTAAGCTCCTTGAGGATAGGAAATGTCTTTGCTTGCTTCTATTTCTATCCTCTAGCACAGTGCCAAGCAGTGTTTAGTAAATTCCTTTTTAAACATTCAAACAGTAAGGAAAAAAAGCATAAAATGCATGACCCAGAGAAATTAGTAGGAGCTAAATTTGTCTATCCACTGTCTCTGTAAATCTAGCCAAAGTAGGCTCCAGTTGTTTAGCAACTGTTAGCAACAATTGTTGTCAATAACCATGCATTTTGGAGGAATCTAGGTATCTGTCAACCAACCACAGAACTAGAATATCTACAGAGTAAGGTGAGTAGTTGCTAGAAATAGGATTATGAAAGGGCTTTTTCGAAGTCTTAGATTTGCTTCTTAGAGTTTTTAGTTGCCAGACTTTGCTCTCTTCCCATGGACCGAAATTTTCAGTCCTTTGGCACTTTAGTCCTACTAAGCCTACTAAGGTTGCTAATAGCCATGACCTCCAAACAGCCTATATCTAATGGTTTCACTTCCTCAGAGGGTCCAAAAAGGATCTTAGAAAAAATTGCAGGTCTCAAAGGCTTCCCCTGAAATTTTACCTTAGAGAAAGTGCCTTCTGTTGGTAGTTGGTGTTCTTCCAGTTGCCTCCTCAAACAGGGATTTTCTCAGACTGAGCTCCCTGAGGCTTTTCTATGCCTTGTAGATAAATTGGAGAAATGAGTTCTCACATGATCCTAGCAATCCTACTAGCAGTCTGTTTAGCACCTTCCCTAGTTAAGCACTAAGAGGTAATGAACACAAAGACCTCTTACCAGCCATAGAGACCTTTCCCTCCAGTGAAGATTTGAAGGATCTAGAGGTCTTTGAAAAACCAGGAAAGATAAATCCTCTTCAGGTGTTGGGAATAAGCTCATTAGCACCTAGTTGTCTATAAATCAATTATTTCTCATTAATTTCTTCATCCTGTATCTTGATAGGTGTTACTGTACAGTTCAAGGGATCCTCCCCCTCAAAAATACTCCTCTCTGTACATATATTCATTTTGGGTAGTCCTTAGAGACTCCTAGTTTGCAACTTGGTGTGACCCATAGGATGTGGACTGCAGGAAATTCAAGCTAAAGGATTCTTTCAATAAGGAATGTCAGATGTGAATAAGACCTTAGCAAGTGGATTATAGAATGCTCCATATGGAAAGGGCCTTAGATCCTTGAAAGGCAGGACTGGAAATCACATAGAGTATCAGAAAGGAGTCATATTAGCTTGTTTTGACCAATTCTCTTCTCTTCCAATGCAGTAATCTTCAATGTCATTTGGATTCTTGAGTTCCTAAAAAAAAAAAAAAACCAAGCAAAAAATCACAAGGTTTTCTAAGGTGACTAACACCTGGAAGGGAACTTAGTGGTCATCTAGAGAAATAGATAATAAAATAAAAAGCTGAATGAAACATTAATGTCATGATGTGGTTTTCTAAATCAATGTGCACCCACCAGGGATCTTTTTACACATTTTTGTGGCCCCCATTTCTCTATGGATTTGACATCACTGATTTAGTCCCACTCAATCCTTCATTGGGCAGGAGAAAAATTTTTCTATCTTAACCCATTCCTTTGCTAGGAAACCCCTACAAATTACACACACACACACACACCCCTATATTCCCTGTTTTACCCTGATAGAAGTACTTAATTTTAAAAATTCTTTTATTTAGTATTTTGTTTTTCTCCAGTTTCTTGAAAAACAATTTTTAACATTCATTTGTAAAATTTTTTAGTTCCAAATTCTCTCTCTTCCTCACTCTCCAACCCCTATCATTGAAAAGGTAAGCAATTCAATATAGGTTATATATGTAGAGTCTTCAAAACATTTTCATAATTTTCATGTTGGGGGAAAATTAGACCCAAGCAACCCTTAAGAAAAATAAAGTAAAAAATGTTTGCTCTCATCTGGATTCTTTCACTTTCAGCTCTTTCTCTGGAGATGAAGGCATTTTTCATCCAAAATACTTGAGTAGTCTTGGATCATTGTATTGCTACCAATAGCTAAATCATTCACGGCTGATCATTTTACAATACTGCTATTACTTTGTTCACAGTTCATTTCATTCAATATCAGCTCATGTAGGTCTTTGCAGGTTTTTCTGAAAGTTTCCTGCTCATCGAACCACAAAAACACTGTACACCCTAACAGCAACATGGGGGTGATGATAACCTTGATGGACCCACTCATTCCATCAGTGCAACAATCGGGAACAATTTTGGGCTTTCTGCAAAGGAGAGTGCCATCTGCATCCAGATAAGGAGCTGTGGAGTTTGAACAAAGCTCAAGGACTATTCCCGTCAATTTAGAAAAACACAGATATCTTACTGACTGATCATGTTACCTCTTAGACTTCTTGTCTCTTCTCTAAGGATATGATTTCTCTCTTATCACACCCATTTTTGGATCAAGGTAAAACATGGAAACAAAGTAAAGACTGACAGAGGGCTTTCCGGGGGGGGGGGGGGAAGGGAAGTAAGATGGGGGGGGGAAATTGTAAAACTCAATATCTTAAATAAAAATTAATGAAAAAAGAACCATCTAAACTCAAAAAAAAAAGAAAGTTTCCTGCTCATCATTTTTTATAGCACAGTTGTATTCAATAATCGACACATACCACAATTTGTTTAGCCATTCCCCAATTAATTCCTTCAATTTCCAATTCTTTGCCAACAGAAAAGAGCTGCTATAATATTTTCGTACATAGTTGTACTTTTCCATTTTTTTTTGTCTCTTTTGGGATACAGACCTAGTAATGGGAGTGTTAGGTCAGAGGATAGGCTTGTTCTTATAGTCCTTTGAGCAGAATCCCAAATTGCTCTACAGAATGGTTGAATCTCCTTTTCCCCACAACTCCTCCAATATCTGTCTTTACTTTTTTTTTTTATTTGTTTTGCAAGGCAGTGGGGGGTTAATTGACTTGCCCAAAAGTTACACAGCTAGGTGATTATTAAGAGTCTGAGGCTTAATTTAAAGGCGGGGTCCTCCTGACTCCAATCTAATAGTTGTGAAGTGGTGCTCAAAATGGATTTAATTTGAATTTGATGGAATCAATTAAAACATATTGCTGACACCTGAGTCTAGCCACAGCAAGTCTCGTGTCAGAAAAAGAAGCTAGTGACCATTTTTAAAATTTCCATTCCTTTCCTCATGTGTGGGACAAGGACTCCCCCCAAAAACAAACCCATAATGTTCTTTTAACATCCTAAGTTTCCAGCTAAAATGAGGATCCTAGGTTAGAGGATGGATGGGGCAATAACATTCAATTCTCTCCTCTGCCAGATGAAGAAAATGAAGCCCTGAAGCTGTCCGAAGATCACACCTGTAGCCAATGACAGTTTGGATGCACACTCAGCTCCTATGTCCACTGGCCCTAGAACATAGAAGATGCAGATTGTAAATCTGGGATGACTATAGGGGATCCACCAGTCCAATCCATTCTATATATGGTTTAGGGGCTGGGGTGTGTGTGGGGGGGTGGGGAATCAACGGGCCTGGGTCTCCTGACTCCTTTGCCTTTTTCACTTCCACCAGCCCTAGTTATCCAATTCATCAATCACATAGTAGGACTGCCACTGCATACAATGATTTAAGTTTAGGTCCTTCTGATAGCTCTCTCCCTTTTGATCTCCTTGCTCCTCACCTTTAATTCCCTCCTGTAACTGGTCAATCAACCAGCAGCTCTCAACAAAGCATAAGACTGAATGAACATTGCTTCAGTTAAACTATGACCTGGGAACGACCTTTCTTTAAAAGCTAAAATCTCCCATTGCATTCAGGGCCATCTCCAGTTGTCCTGATCTTGACCACTGGACCCAGAGACTTTGGAGGAGAGAGTGAAGCTGGTGACTTTGCACAGCACCTCCTCACTCAAATGCAATTTATTTGAATGTCATGGAATCATCTCCATGATGCAATGGTCTTCTTTGAAAAGGTAGACCAAGTAACAATAATCACAACAACAACAAAGACAAGGACACCCTTCAAGGTGAAGAAATTTTTTCTGCTATTCAAAGTTAAGAATACTATAAAGGGGGTGGCTAGGTGGTGCAGTGGATACAGCACTGACCCTGGAGTCAGGAGTACCTGGGTTCAAATCCAGGCTCAGACACTTAATAATTACCTAGCTGTGTGGCCTTGGGCAAGCCACTTAATGCCATTGCCTTGCAAAAAAAAAAACAAACTAAAAAAAGAATACTATAAAGGCAACATGAAGAAATCTTTCTTACCATCAAACACTCATGTGCAAAAGTTTTTTCAAAAGTCTAGGAAGACTGGAACTAATTTTACTTTCATTCTGAATAGAAAAACAAAATTATTCTTGCTAGATAAGGAGTTGCCATACAGATCAAGATTGGAGAGCCTGGTTCAGGAATAGAGATTAGATAAGGTTTCATAAAAATCACTGTCCTCATTCCTATACCTTGCCACATTCAGCAAAACTAGTGAATTTGAAATTGATTTTAGAAGTTCTAGGAAGGGGGCAGCTAGGTGGCACAGTGGATACAGTACCTGCCCTGGAGTCAGGAGTACCTGAGTTCAAATCCGACCTCAGTCACTTAACAATTTACCTAGCTGTGTGGCCTTGGTTGGGCAAGCCACTTAACCCAATTTGCCTTGCAAAAACCTAAAAAACAAAACAAACAAAAGTTAAGGTAAAAAGTTGCTTCTATGACCACCAAAATGAACCTTTTTTTAAAAGATTTCATTTATTTTGAGTTTTACAATTTTTTCCCTAATCTTACTTCCCTCCCCCACCCCCCACAGAAGGCAATTTGTCAGTATTTACATTGTTTCCATGGTATACATTGATCCAAATTGAGTGTGATGAGAGAAAAATCATATCCTTAAGGAAGAAACATAAAATATAAGAGATAGCAGGATCAGACAATAAGATGTCAGGTTGTTTTTTTTTTTCTAAATTTAAGGTAATAGACCTTGTTCTTTATGCAAACTCCACAGTTCTTTCTCTGGATACAGATGGTATTCTCCATTGCAGACAGCCCCAAATTGTCCCTGATTGTTGCACTGATGGAATGAGTGAGTCCATCAAGGTTGTTCATTGCCCCCATGTTGCTGTTAGGATGTACAGTGTTTTTCTGGTTCTGCTCAAGATGAGAAATCTTTCTTGAAAAGATTCATTTGACCGAGGCCTTGAAGAATGGTAAAAATAGTACAGATGCAGCTGTTATGGGAAAGAAAATTAGAAGGAATTCTATGAGAAATGGCAGGAAAGGAGCAGAGGATGGCACTAACCTATTTAATCGTGTTAAACTTTTATCTGGTTCACATCATTAGTCTATTGCTTAAATTGCTTAAATTCTGTTATGTGACTTCTCTTCCATATCTAATTCTGTGAATCCAAGTTTCTGTGAACTGAACCTAGTCCTTTTATTAACTCAGAGTAGCCCTTCTGGCTTACTGGAGCAGATCACATGTTGTTTGCTGAATAGCAATGGAAAACAAGTTTGCATAGGATAGGGTAGGATGTATTTTTGTAGTCTACATTATTGGAGATCATGTCCAAATGGATATTATCAGGAGTTTGTATATTTGAAAGAGACAGGGTAGGATCAGCTATAAATAGTTTTCAAAATCAGAAGGCAAAAATTTGGGAGATCTTCTAGGTTTATGATTGGGGAAGGGATGTGAGAGAACTAGTATGAGGTAAAAAATAGCCTGATAATCAGGAGGCTTTGTAACCTGAAATAAGCTTCAATTTCTCCAGACTTCGGTTTGGTCTTCTATAAAACAAGGGGTCAAGCAAGTGATTTCTAAGGTAACCTGAGATCATCTGAAAATATAAGACATGTTTCAAGGAGCAAGTCATCCTGGTTAGCTAAATTATTGGGTGAAGAAAAGTAATATGAGGTTGGTACCCAAGCACAGGGGGATTTGGTATCCAAAGCATCAGGCTTTGGAATCTAGAGTTTACCCTGCAGTCACTGGGGAGCAATTTGAATTTTTGAACAAGTTAGTGATGTGGTCAGATCTGTGTATTAGGAGGATTCATATATCAGCATGTGGTTGGATTAGGTAGGCCAATTGAAAAAACCTTAATATCCAGAAATTAATGTTTTTGCCTGGAATTTTTCAATCATACTTTGGAACTATGGGAAGCAGGGTGTTGGAAAAGGTGCAGTGTTTGGGATTGTGACCCAATTCTAGTCCCCAGATCTGCCCTAACCAGCTATTTGATCTTGGACAAATAAACTTCTCTTGGTATTAATTTTCTTTATTCATAAAATAAAGGTATTAAATGAGATAACCTTTTTATGAACCCTTATAGGCCTAACATAATAACCATGGTAATATCCTTTGTTTTTCTGGTTTTTACTTTTATTGACTTTTTTTATATCATAATCATTTCCAAATATATGCCTCTCCTTCTCCTACCTATAAAGCCAAGACTTGTAACATAAAATAAAAGGGGAAGAGATGAACAGTTCAACAAAATCAGCAATACTATCTTCATTTTCAGGCTTATAGCCCCCTATCTCTGAAAAGAAGGGAGTTACATTTTCTTCTAGAGCCAAGCCTGTGGCCATGATATATAGTATTCAGTTCTGATTTTTTTATTCTTTCTATTTACCTTATTGTCATGTATAATATTCATCTACTGTTTCCTTCACTTCACTGAACATCAATTCATATAAGAGCGAGTTCAGATATTTACTATTTCATATAGTATAATCGTTCCATTACAGTCACATACTGCAATTTATTTATCTGTTCCCAACTAATGGGCATATATTTTGTTTCTAATTTTTTGCTGCCAGAAAAAAGTGAATAATTGGCAATTCCATAATGGTTTCTGGTTACAAAATATTTGTGCTTCTGTCATATTTTATATTTAAAATCCCATGAGATAACTAATATTAGGTATTGTTTTCATTTTACAGATAAGGACCTGTGGCTTAAAGAGAATAAGTGATTCACCCAAGGTCATAACACAGGTATTAAGCAGCAAAACCAAAATTTGAACCTGGGTGTTCCAAGTGAAGCTTGGATTAGCTTCTATCTTTCTCACTCCTATAGAGGGCATCACCATGCTCCCAGTCCTTCAGGCTAACAAGCTAGGGAGTCATCCTTGATTCCTAAAGACCTGTCAATTTTGCCTTTGCATCATGTCTCCAATATGCCCTCCCGCTTTTTCCTTAGATCTGACAGGTAAACTAGTCCTTGAGCTTCTAATTTGCTTATAGTATTGCTTTTTATGTCTAAATCCTGTATCCATTTCAATCCTATCTTGGTATAGTTTATGAGATGTTGTTCTAATCTAAGTTTCTTCCATATTAACTTCTAATTTTCCCAAGCCGAGAGACTTTGAGGTGGAGCTGATGGAAGTCAATCTGGCCCTTTACCACTTTTTCTCAGGACAAGGGACATAGAAAATGGAAGATCGGTGGTCTTGTTCAGAATAAAATGTGGTTGACTTGTGGCCAAGATGGCAGAGAGAAGACAGGCACAGTTCTAAAGTCTCCTGATCTTTCCCCATCTGTCATATGAATTAAACCTCTTAACAGAAATCTGACCCACAAAACCCAGAAAGAAAAGCCAGGAGAAAGAACATCTACTTCAGGATTTGTCTCCCTCAGCAGCACTGGCTGTCTGCTTGCCAACAGGCTGCGGGGAGAGTTCTGGTGCAGGAAAGCTGAGGACACCATCCCTGGGCTCCTCTGGTCTGAGGAACTCAGAGTCCATGCCTCCATTACAGCTGAGACCTCTTCCCTGAACAAACAAATGCAGACTACTTCTGCCTCAGGCCCAGGTCTGTGAGCAGAAGAACCAGCCCAGCTAAAGAATGACCTCAGGCCAGGGTAAAGAGCACCATTGATTGAAGCCAAAAGAATTCAATAGCTCCAACCCCTCCCTTCAAGCAAAGGGAGAAGGCCTCAATCAAGGTCACAGACACTCCAGAGAAAGCAACCACCTCTTCCTACTGTCCAGCCAGAGAAATTGCACTCAGTGAGTAAAGCCTCTAGTGATGCCAAGCCCTGTGAACCAGCCCCTCCCCAACGCAAGGTCTTAGCAAAATGAAGAAGGGTCAGCGGAAAGGTGGATCCATAGAAAAATTCCTGGAAGGGAAAGACCCTAACTCAGAAAGACCTAGAACCTCTGAGGAGAATACGATTTAGTCTTCAGCCCCGAAAGACTTCCTTGAATAAATAAGGAAGGAACTGTTTCTTCCTTAAGGATATGATTTCTCTTTCATCACACTCAATTTGGATCAATGTACAACATGGAAACAATGTAAAAGACTGACAAGTTGCTTTCTGTGGGGGGGGGTAAGATTGGGGGAAAATTGTAAAACTCAAAATAAATAAAATCTTTAATTTAAAAAAAAAAGTCCCCCAGCAGGCAAAACCACTGCTCCTACTTACTATCTAGCCTCAGGGGAGAAGACATGCCTTCCTCTGATACCACCTTCCATCTCCTACTATTCATAACTTCTGAGAGTAGGCTGGTGGGGTTTTGTGGTATACCTTCCAGCTCTCAGTGCAAGAAAACTTCCACCATTTGGGGGCAGCCTCATCTCCCACCTAGAAGTTGGAAAGCATATATGGAAGAGGAGCAACCTTTCCTTTGACCTTGGGCCTTCCATCTCTTGTTATACATGGAGGAAAGGTGGTAGAAAGCATAATTTCCATCTCCTACTGCACCATCTTCTTCTACCTAATCTCTAGGCTTCAGAGGGAAAAGGAGGAATGAAATGGGACTTTCCAGATGACTGTGTGATTTCCTTCTCAAGCTGTGCTTTTTTTCCTATCTGACCTCTAGTCTTCTTTGTCAAGAGGAATAGCACCTTTCATTCAAAGAGGTACATTCTCACAATTGGTCATACCCAATACATTCCACTGATTATAAAACCCTATAAGTTATTATCCAATCTCTAATCACTGTCCTCCACCTGATTTCTTGTTTCCATCCCTCTCAACTCTCGAACCCCAAAGTCCCAAGCAAACACCACTCACCCCTTCCTCTGTGCCTTCTTGAATACCTAATCCATAAACAATAAATTTACCTTCATGTTAAATCTTTCCTTGTCCCTCTCCTTCAATCGTCTAACAGTCACTGAAATCTTCCTTCCTCCAATGACACAGGCTACTTGGCCAGCCTTTCCAGTTCTGTTTGCCATCTCATTCTCCTCTGCTTACTAGTGGAATTCCCCTTGATTCTTATCACCACCACTTTCAGGTTTTCCCCACCCGCCTTCATTCAGTAACCTTTCCTCCTGTGAGGTCCATGCTATTCATATCTACCACTTCATAAAAATCCTAGTGGCTATTGTCTACAGACTTCCAGGTCATTCCCCTTACTTCTTCAACAATTCCAGTACCTTGCTCACGATTTCTTCTCTCCAGATTACTTTCGTATTAGAGGACTTCCATATATATATATATATATATATATATATATATATTATCCTTTAAATAAATTAACCACTCAGTTCCTCAACCTATTCATTTACCATTACCTACTCCACCCCACTTAAGTCATGCACAAAGACGTCCATACCCTTGATTTTGCCATTACCCACAAATGTACCATAACAGCACTATGTTCAAGAATTCCAAAATCCCCTTATCTGACCATAATCTTTTGGTTTTCCCCCTCATCCTCTTTCTCTTACAAAAGCCTGTTTCTTACCTTCACTATATCCTCCAATCCCTAGATTCCCTAAATTCTTGTCTAGGCCATCACCCCTGCACCAGCAACTCTGCTTTTTTCCCCAACTTGACTCCTTGGTGAACTTGGTGAACCAGTTCCATTCTACACTGTCCTCTTGAGCCCCTTGACCCCTTACCATATCATCAATTGCACTTTGCCAGCCTTGATGATTCCCACCATCCACTGCCTTCCTTCCCAGTAGTGCTGCTAAAGTAAATAGAGAAAATCACATAGCCATTTTAATTGGATCCACTAAAATTTACATTACACAATTTCAAGGTGCTCTCACTAATGAATTTAAATACAACTGTTAGCAATCCTTCTATACCTCTCTTATCAACTCTATCCTAATACTCTCCTCAGAATCTGTTTTGAACTTTTTCAACCCTCCTCAAACCTCCCATTGCTTTTCCTCTCCCAATCCCACTCTCAATTGCAAAATTTACCTCATATTTTATAGAAAAAAAAATTGAAGCTACTCTTGAAGAGCTTCCTCTTCTCCCCTCTTCTTCATCTCATATCACCTTGATGCCTTCTGCTACTATGTTCTCCACATCTGTCTCATACAGAACCTTATTCCTTACCAAGGTCCAACTCTCTTCCAAACACTGCAAAAACAAATCCATTCCATCTATTCTCCTCCATCATATTGCCCTCTCTGACATCCCCATTAAATTTATTTTCAGTCTCTTCCTGTCAGTTCTCCTTCTCTGTCTATAAATAGACTCAGGTCAACTCAGGTTTTCAAAAAACCCTCAGTTAATCCCTCCTTTCCTGTTAACTATTTTCCTACATCTCTTCTGTCCTGTGAAGAGAATAGATTAGATGGGGAAAATATAAGAAGCATTCTTGGGCTCTCTTGTGGACTGTCAAAGAGTTGGAGGTAATTTTAGACATATATTCTTATAGATACAGAAGCTGGGCTATAGACAACTATGCATAAACTAGGCATAAATATTTATATTATCAACCTAGGCAGCTAGGTCAATAGAGTTCAGAACCAGAAGTTAGGAAGATTGGGGTACACATCTGGCCTCAAATATTTACTGTGTGACAAGGCAAGTCATTGAACTGCAATCTGCCTCATTGTTCTCAATCTATAGAATAAGGATAACAATAGCATCTACTTTCTGAGTCTGCTGTGAAGATAAAGCATTGTTAAATCAATTTGTCACCTTAAAACACTATGTAGGCAGAAAATATAGTAGAACCTGAACCAAGAAAAAAAGATTGCTTTAGTTCCAGAGAATCTCCTGAAGAAAAGTTTACCAAGCACTCAAAGGCACTCAGGCTAAACCGGCATTTTTGGAAAAGAGAAAGCAAAAGAAAGGGAGTCAGCTCAAATCCAGGTGGCTGGAATTATTTGTCCATGAATCCCAACAGATCATTTATGATGTAACTCATCTCAGATGCCTGTATTTAAAGCCTGGGTGCCTTAAAGATCCATATTGTCTGGTCTTTGTGGTACATATGGAGAGGATTAATGGAGTGAGTACCCAGGTGACAAATATAATAGAAGAACTTCATCTGAAGAAAATGTATAGTGGTGTCTTTGTTACATGACTCCAAATTTCCTTAAAGAAACCTGAAATTATAGAGCCTCATGTATCTTGAGGATATCCTAACCTAAAATCTGTCCATGAACACATTCTAAAATGAGGATAAGCCAGGATAAATAATAAGAAAGTCTCTGTATAAATACTCTGATTAAGGGGAGATTTGGTATTATTTTCCTGGAAGATATTCATGAAATCTGCTCAGTAGGGGAGAATTTCTCTCAGATCTTAAGGTTCCTGTGTCCTTTTCCCTGTCCATGGTCTGCCATGCTGCCAAGAATAGAGTGGATTTTCTCAAGGAAATGGGCAAACTTGGTGACAGTATCATTCAACTCATTTGGAAACTGATCTCAGCCTAGGATCTCAAAAGATTTATATCTTTTCTACACCCAAAATCTTCAAAGATTTATTTTCTGCTGGAACTTTCTCCAGAAACTAATGAGATGGGAAGAAAAGAGTATCAGCTGTCTAGAACTTTTCCAGCTTCAATACTTTCCCCCATATTGGTTTGTCTAGCCAGCTTCATCTTGGATTAAAGTCTCACGAGCAGCAAAAAGGAGTGGCTTCATATTCTGGGATTGGAAGCTAGAGTAAACCTGTGTTTTTTCATGGTGACACCAGAGAGCAATCAGTTGTTGGCCATATATGATGGTTCTCTACTCTGAGGTTTGAGTGTTGTAAAATATAAGACAGTGGGATTTGATATGGGTTTTGAAATAACTTCCAAATATAATAGGCCATCATGTCTTGGACTCTTGTGTTTTTAATGATACCTCTATAGGGTCTGGCCTATAGTCTAGGTCGGCTTCCCATGCATTAGTATACGCTCTGATGCCACCACTGCACACCAGGTCCCATTCCTTCCTTTGACTGTAACAAAACAAGCAAACAAAGAACCACTATGTATATGCTAACTAAAATTCCCTGCACAGTTGTCAAGAGTAACGGCTTTATAAGCCTGAACGAAACCCATACCTGGATCTGTAATATTGCCAATATGGGAAAGTCTTGGTCCTTCCACCAATACAGATTGGCTAAACAACAAGCCAACCTAGCCTACTTGCTGTTACATGTGCACTTCTCATTTCTTTACAGAACCTGTCCCTCATAGGGACTGCAATCCCTACTCAATTCCACTTCTTGGATCCCCAGCTCCATTCAACGCTTAACTAAAATTTCACCTACATAAAGAAGCTCTTCCTAACTTCCCCAGTTAATGATTCATTCCAAAATTACTTTGTATATATTTTGTATCCACTTCTATGGATAGATGTTGTTTTGCTGAAGTAGAATGTAAACTCCTTAGGGCATCAAAAAAAATTAAATAAAAAATCAAATTAAATTACAAATCAGAAAGCCCCAGACACTCCTCTTAAAAGAAAAGTTCCTCTCTATCCCTGGATTGAAGTCCCTAGTTGACAAGTGAAGTCAGCATAATGACAAATGTTCTCCCAGTACTTCAATCAACTTTTGCAACCATAGTCAAAGACGGTGCAAACATGTCCTACTCTGATTCACAATTGAAAACATGACAAACAGCAGAAAATAGATCTAAAATATAAAAGTAACAAGATGTGAATCCAAGCTAGTCTTCCAAGTGGCTCTTCAGGAATAATCTACATAAAGAATGACATTAGTTTTTATGGGGCACTACAAGGTCTTCCAAAGGGGTAGCTAACTATAATTTATCTAGCAATCAGCTGTTGTCTAAGAAAAGCAGGATCTAAGAAAGAGTATGAAAAATCCAATTCCAGAGAACTCATAAAAACATGAAAATCATACACTTTCCTCCTCCTGCTATGATGAGAATTAGAAGACATGGGGCCACCCACCTTTTCCACTTGCCCCTAGGGGAAAGAAAAGGCTCAGATGTAATCAAACATTTATTACATATACATACAGCATATGTAAAACCATGTGTTAAGCTCCAAGCAACAAGAGACACACACCAGAGAAATCACCTAGAATATGGAATAAGCCTCCTTATTATTTGGATTTAGTATTAGGGAAAATTTGACCTCCTGATGCTTGGGTGTGTGTGTGTGGGGGGGGGTGTTTTGACCCCTAGCATCTTGACCAATGTTTTTCACAAAACACTGTGACCCTGCAGCTGAGGGTGGTTCTTGGTAGAATACAATGACTTCCTTGACTCCACAGCAATCCTAATCCTCTTTGACTTTCTCAAAATTCTTTACTAGTTCCTCCTTTTTACTCTCATTCTTAAATGAGTCACATAAATGTGAGGGTATCTCAGTGTGTTTGCTTATAGTGAATAGAGGAAGATTGAGAGTTGTCACTGGTATTAATCATAATTTCCTTTTGGCTAAAACAAAACCACAAAATTACTTTATAAATGAAGTTTAATTCTCTAGGATCTTACCAAAACTCATGGGTGGATGGCATCCTTACAACTGCCAACATTGACCCAACATTTTGGGAAATTTTTATACAGTTTGAACAAAGCATAATAAAACTTTAAGTGGCCAACCAATGAGATTTCACATAGATGACATGGTTTTACAAATACAATCTTATAATATTCCTATTGACAAGAATTCCACTTATGCTGAAAAATAAATGTTTACAAACAACAACAGAATTTTCTCTCTGCTCACCCAGGATGTCTCTTATCTTAAAGTTTATTGATCAGATACTAACATTGTGATAACCAGATAGTATTGACATAGGCATAGTCAACACTGAGGAGACAGGCCTTACATAGCAGACTGTATTTTATAACCCTTAATTAAAGGTTAAGAAATTAACTTTTGATAAGAAATATATTGCTCTGGGGCGGCTAGGTGGCACAGTGGATAGAGCACCGGCCTTGGACTGAGGAATAACTGGGTTCAAATCCGACCTCAGACATTTAATAATTACCTAGTTGTGTGGCCTTGGGCAAGCCACTTAACCCCATTTGCCTGGCAAAAACCTAAAAAAAAAAAAAGAAATATATATTGCTCAAGAAATATTAACTCCATCTTAAAGAATATCAGGTTAGATACTAGGTTTTTCTATCTCCCTCCTTCCCCCCAACTCATTAACCCTTCTTACTCAAGATCCTATATTTACCAACCCACCTTTCCTTCCTGAGAATGCTGGTGAATTGTCCCTTTTCTTCTTTTTCCCCAGATTGGAGATTCCTGAGTCACACCTAGTCAGCATGGTATAGGGGGTAAAAAAAAAAAAAGAGAGAGAGTACTGATCCCAGAATGGGAAGATCTAGACTCAAATTCCACCTCTCATGACTCTGTTTGATCTAGGGCAAGTTACTTATTTCTTCAAGCTTCAGTTTCCTCACCTCTAAGAGGGTTGAATGAGACTTAAGCCTTCTAGCTCTAACTCTATGATCCTATGATGGATTGAGTTACCAATGAAAGCCTTCCCACAGGCATTACACTCATCATGTTTTTCTCCAGCATAAATTCTCTTATGTAATAAGATGATACTTCCCTCTCCAGTAATATGGCAAATGGGCTTTCCCCAGAAATGCTAGGAGGGGTTTAAGTCACTAACAAAACAAATTCCAAACCAATTATAAGGCATTGGTGAATAGAAATCTTAACTCAAGTCAAGACTAAGACAAATAGTTCCGGGATCCTAGGCAAGTCATTTAAATTGTAAATTCCTTAAAGGCAGGGACTATCTTTTGCCTCTTTTTGTAGCCCTAGTATTCAATGATTGGCAAACATTAAGCACTTAATGTTTATTGAATGAATGAAACCCCCTGAAGCCTGGATTAGAAGGTCCCTTCCATCTTCCCATATATGATCCTGTAAAAATATGAGTGTGATTTCAACAACTGTTCCTGTATCAGAGGCACCCTCTGCTAAAGAAAGGACATTTGTGTTGTCATCTCCAGGGCTCTTGAGGAGACATATGTTTTTGAGAATATGGAGACCAAAAGTTGTTTTAAGTTTTAAAAATTCAATTTTCCTTGAATCTCGGGGGATAAACTATGATAGCTGCAGTTCAGATTCACTAAGTGAAATATGCTGACCAGCACTATGCAGCTTATTGTTGGTAAAACAGACTTATCTTCAGAGACTCAGAAGAAAGGATGAGGACACTAGAGTATCTTAAGTAGCATTTTTATGGATGAAGAATAGAATTAAGAACAGTATTTATGCCAGATCTAAGTGGAGAAGACTGATGGTAAATGAAGATTATTAAGTATCTAATATAAATTTAAAGTCCAATTGGGATTTTAAAAAAAAATCTTGCATGATTTAGTTAGAAAACGAATAAAAACCAATATACAGAAGCATAGACTATCAAAACTGATTGAGGTCAATCCCCTCAATTTACCAAGAAAATGATCCCAAGAAGAAAAATTATTTGTTTGATGTCAAACAAGTGAGTAGAATCAAGGCTGGGGTTAGAGTAGAGGTCTCCTAATTTTTAGCACATATTCTTCCCATTATACCAGTGTATAGACTAAGTAGAAAATAATAGACTACAACATTAATAAGGGCACATAATATTTGATTAGAGTTGAAAGTTGGGGGCTTCCTGGAGAAGAGATTTTTAATAAGATTTTGAAAAGTAAAAGGCACAGAGGTAGGAACTAGTAGATGTGTTGCTAAGAAGTTGAAATAACGGGGCTTGAATCAAGTAAACAAGTGGGGGGATGGTGATCCAGTTGAATTTAATATTCAAAGATTTAATCCCTTTTGTCTTACTGCCATCTCCCTTTTCACCCCCACAAAAAAAAATACAAAAACCTATGACTAAATTGACTAGTCTTTACTATACTAAATATCTATGCTGTGTTCTTCCTATTCATTATATCTATCAGCTTATGCTCTGGTATGAATTATCTGGTGTTTTCTCAAGTTTGAGCTCCATCTGAAGGTTCTCCCACATTCATTACAGCCATATACTTTCTCCCCAGTATGAATTATTTGATGTTGAATGAGAGTTGAGCTACGACTAAAAGCTTTTCCACATTCATTGCATTCATATGGTCTCTGTCCTCTATGAACTCTTTGATGTTGAATAAGGCTTGAGCTATGAATGAAAGCCTTCCCACAGGCATTACATTCATGGGGCTTTTCTCCAGTATGAATTCTCTGATGTAAAATAAGATGAGAGCTCTGACTAAAGACTTTTCCACATTCAAGACTCCCATAGGGTTTCTCTCCAGTATGAATTCTCTGATGTAGGATAAGATGTGAGCTCCAATTGAAGGCTTTCCCACATTCATTACATTCATGAAATTTCTATCCACCATGAACTCTAGCCTTTAAAAGGCCTGAAGTATCTAAGATATTCCTATATTTATTATATTGATGGGCCACCTCCCCAGTGTGAATTCTCAGGTGTTCATTTAGGTGTGAACTACGGTTAAATGCTTTTCCACATTCATTACATCTATAGGGTTTCACTCCAGTATGAATTAATTGATGTTGAAAAAAGTTTGAACTCTGACTGAAGGATTTTTCACATATATTGCATTTATAGGGTTTCTCTCCAGTATGGATTCTTAGATGTTCTCTAAGGTATGAACTTCGACTGAAGGCTTTCCCACATATATGACATTTATGGGGTTTCTCACCAGTGTGAGTTCTCTGGGGAAGTATAAGATGTGAACTCTGACTGAAAGCTTTTCCACATTCATTACATTTATAGGGTTTCTCCCCTGTGTGAACTCTATGGTGTTTAATAAGGGTTGAGCTCCTACTGAAGGCTTTGCCATGTTCTCTACATTTATGGGGTTTCTCTCCTGTATGGATTCATTGATGTAATGTAAGCTGTGAGCTCTGACTAAAAGCTTTGCCACATTCTTTACATTCATAGGGTTTTTCTCCAGTATGAATTCTTTGATGTAACATAAGTTGTGAATGCCAATGGAAATTTTTCCCATATTCATTACATCTGTAAGATTTCTCTCCTGTATGAATTTTCTGATGTTCAATAAGGTGAGAATTGAGCCCGAAAGCTTTCCTACATTCAGTGCATTCAAAAGTTTTCTCTCCAGTATGAATCCTCTGATGGAGAATGAGATCTGATTTGTATTTGAAACTTTTGCCACAAGTGTCACATTTATGGGATCTTTCTTCTATATGCTCTCTCTGCTGTACAAAAAAACTGGAGTTCATCCTGAAGTTTCTTCTAAATTCATTATATTCTTGGGCCTTCTTTCCAGTGAGTTGTTTTGGGTGAGGGGTAGTCACTTTCCTGAAATCTTTCTCCTGGAAAGAACATTTTCGTAAGTTATCCCCTGCAGAACTCTCCTTCTGTCTCTCCAGACTCCCTTCAGAGTCACAGATTTCTCCAAAAGAAAGACCTTGGGAATTTTCCAGTGTCTTCCCTTCTGATTCCATTTCTTTGGAAATTTCCTGACTATGAGTGGATAGCCTTTTCTCAGTCCTGATCTTAGAATATGGAAAAATAAACAGAAAATATAAATTTCTCCTATGTCTACACAAAAAAATGAAAAAGTACTTGACACATAGTAGGTTCTTAAGTATCTGTTCCTAAACTAATAAAGAAATAAGATCATAAATCTGAAAGTAATATCTAAGTTAACTTTTGGCAAAATAACTTTTGATAACACAAACAGGCAACAAAATGAGAAGTTGGTATAGTGCAGGTGGTCCACAGATTCCCTCCCTACCAAATTCTACCCCCACCTCCAATGGAATTCATGGCTAAATTTTAGGAAATCCTTAAACTTGAACAGGGGAAAAAACTGCATCTTTATTTCAGCAATATTAGCTTCCTTTGATAATCCTATGTACGTTATTATATACCTTTTGAATATTATTCTGAGACAAATCTATAGGCTTCGTCTGAATTTGTCAAAAACACATAAAAATTTAAGAACTCTAGGACAGCATAAAGAACACTGAATTTAGAGGCAGAAATCATCTGAAGATGCTATTTATTGACCACCTAAACTATAGAAAGTTGTTTATTACTTTGTACCTCAAGTTCCTCATCGGCAATCATTTGTTAGATGGGGCAATCTAACTAGATGACCTCAAAGGTCTCTTCCAGCTTAAGAATTTATAGTCTAACCATTTTGCTTTCATATGATAGAAGTTCCTCATTTACTGTCCTTTTAAAAAAAATTTTCTGAATACCATTAAAATTCAGGTCTATATATAGTAATTGTCATTATCCATTTTAAAGCATGTCTTTTAAGAGAAAATGGAATGAATTTGAAAATGGACTTTATGTTAAAAGTCATTGGTCTTGATCTTCCATAGCTCATTTTACAGATAAGGAAACTGAGGCAAGCAGAATTAAGCAATTTGTCCACAGTCACATAGCTAGTAAATGTCTGAGGCAAGATTTGAACTGCATAAATAAACATATAGTACAAATCAAATTTAAAAGAATTATAAATACCTAAATATAACTTGAGGACACTTTTAAAATGTAACTTCAATCAAGGACTAGTTTACCTGTCAGATCTAAGGAAAGGGAGCAGTTTATGACTAAGGAAGAGATGGAGAACATCACTAAAAACAAACTAGATGATTTCAATTACATTAAATTAAAAAGCTTTTGCACAGACAAAACTACTGTAACCAAGATCAAAAGAAATATAATAAACTGGCAAACAATTTTTACAACTAATGTTTCTGACAAAGGACTCATTTCTAAAATATGCAGAGAATCAAGTCATATTTTAAAAAAAGCCATTCCCCGGTTGACAAATGGCCAAAGGATATGCAAAGGGAATTTACAGATGAGGAGACCAAAGCAATCCATAGTCATATGAAAAATTGCTCCAGATCATTACTTATTAGAGAAATGCAAATTAAAGCTTCTCTGAGGTACCACCTCACACCTCTCAGACTGGCCAATATGACCAGAAAGGATAATGATCATTGTTGGAAGGGTTGTGGGAAATCTGGGACACTATTACATTATTGGTGGAGCTGTGAACTCATCCAACCTTTCTGGAGAGAAATTTGGGACTACACCCAAAAGGCAACAAAAAATGTGCATACCCTTTGATCCAGCAATACCACTACTGGGTCTATATCCTGAAGAGATGATGGAAAAGGGTAAAAACATCACTTGTACAAAAATATTCATAGCAGCCCTGTTTGTGGTGGCAAAGAATTGGAAATCAAGTAAATGTCCTTCAATTGGGAATGGCTTAGCAAACTGTGGTATATGTATGTCATGGAACACTATTATTCTATTAGAAACCAGGAGGGATGGGAATTCAGGGAAGCCTGGAGAGATTTGCATGAACTGATGCTGAGTGAAAAGAGCAGAAGCAGAAAAACACTGTACACTCTACCAGCAACATGGGGGTGATGATCAACCTTGAAGGACTCCCTCATTCCATCAGTGCAACAATCAGGGTAAATTTTTGGTTGTCTGCAATGTAGAATACCATCTGTATCCAGATAAAGATCTGTGGAGTTGGAACAAAATTCAAGGACTATTCCCTTTAATTTAGGGAAAAACTGATATCTTATTGTCAAAAAAATAAAATAAAATTTAACTTCAGTAAATGTCCTATTTCAGCAGATTCTCAATTGTCTCTGGCTTTGATGTTAAACCCTTTTAATGTGCTTCTTCTTGCTGCTAAGCTTAACTTATGCATAACTCTATTTTGGCTTGCTCTAGGACTTAACAATCCTAGGACCTTGAAGCCTGAGGAAAAAACTCTTTTACTTCAAGATGCATCCAGCTCATATATATCATTTATTAAAGATAAAATAATAGAGAAAATGGCACCATTTTCCCATCTGTATAATCCAACTAAATCAGCAAAAGAATTTTTCAAAGTTATCTTCCCTATAGCTAACATAACCCTATTCCTTTTTTTAAAGTCATTTTTATATAGAAAACAGATTTAATTACAGCTGAATTCTTTCTCAGCAATGCTTTCCTTCTCAAAACCCTTCAGTGTTATCCCAGTACATATGGGATAAAATGCAAATTCTTAACCTAGCATTTAAGGCTCTCTACAATCTGGCTTTATTCTTAGACATGTCATTCAACTCTCCTGAGAGACTCTAGATTCCAAGTACTGGTTTGGATAACATTATATTCCATCTTTTCTGGTAAACTACCATCTCTAACATTCCATTCAGTGTCTTCAATCACATCTTGCCTATTAGTTACTTCTATACTCCCTACAAACATGCCCATGTCTCCCCTATCCTTCAAGAACTCTCTTGGGGAAAAGGGGGGGGAGGGGGAGAAGAGTCAAGATGGTTTAGGAAAAGCAATGACTCCTTTGAATTCTCCCAAATTTCCCTCCAAATAACTTTAAATAATGTCTCCAAATAAATTCTGGAGCAGCAGAACCCTGAAAAAGATGAGGTGAAAAATTTTCCAGCCCAAAACAACTTAGAAGGTCAGCAAGGAAAGATCTATTGCATCAGGGACCAACAGGGAGGAGGAGCACAAGTAGTACAGGCCAAGTTCTAGCAAACCAGCAGCAAGACTTGGGAGCAAACAAACCAGCAGTGACAATTTCTGGAGCTCTCATTCTAAAGAATATTAGAGACAAGTAGTCAGAAGATTACAAGGATCCCTTTGCTGGCACTGGGGGCAGGACTCTGACGTATTAACTATATTAGGATCTAGAACAGTGCTAGGTCACAGTTCCAGGGTGAGGAGGAGCACTAGCATACCAAAGGGGAAGGAATAATTTTGGTGCTCGTAGTACAGTAGTAAACTCCTCTCCTTAGTTTATACCACCTTGGAAGAACTGAAAACTTACACATGCACAGAAGAAGTTCTGAAAACAGATGTACAGGGGTGGCTAGGTGGTATAGTGGATAAAGCACCAGCCCTGGAGACAGGAATACCTGGGTTCAAATCCGGTCTAAGACACTTAATAATTACTTAGCCATGTGGCCTGGGCAAGTCACTTAACCCCAATGCTTTGAAAAATCTTAAAAAAAAAAGAAAAGAAAAAAGAAAAGAAAACAGATGTACAGAAAACCTGAAGCTTGGAACAGAGCCTCCTCCACTCCAGGGGCAGAGTCCAATTTTAATATAAACTTAAAGGCCAAGAAACAGGTTGAGAAAATGAGCAAACAACAACAAAAAAATCCTGGCTATAAATTATTATGGCATAGAAACAATGTAAAGACTAGCAGACTGCCTTCTGTGGGGGTGCAGGGGAGGAAGCAAGAATAGGGGAAAAATTGTTAAACTCAAAATAAATAAAATCTTTCTTTAAAAAAAATTATTATGGCAGAACACAAACTTGAAAGAAGCCAACAGATTCAAACTGCTACATCTAAAGCCTCAAAGAAAAATGTGAATTGGTCTGAATTCTTGGAAAGACTTTGTGGAAGAGCTCAAAAAGATTTTAAAATTAAGAAGTAGAAGACAAATTGGGAAAGGAAGTGACAGTGATAAGAAAAAGTGAGTCATCAATATATGAGACACACACACACACACACACACACATAATGAAGAAATATCTTTAAAAAAAGAATTAAGTCAAATGGTAAAGGAGACACAAAAATCCATTGAAGAGAATTCCTTAATCAATAAGAATTGACCAAATAGAAAAAAAAAGATCCACAAAATTTACTGAAGAGAACTCTTTAAAAAGCAGAATTGACCAAACAGGAAAAGAAATTAAAGATTCACTGGAGAAAAGAACTTAAAAAAGCAGAATTATAGAGGCAGCTAGGTGGCTAGTGGATAAAGCACCAGCCCTGGAGTCAGGAGTGCCTGGGTTCAAATCCAGTCTCAGACAATACTTACCTAGCTGTGTGGCCTTGGACAAGCCACTTAACCCTATTTGCCTTGCAAAAACCTAAAAAAAAATTTAAAAAAGTAGAATTATCCACAAGAGAAAGGAGGTGCAAAATCTCACTGAAAAAAGCTAGTGATTCTATAAGACATCAAGAAACAAACAAGGGGTGGCTAGGTGGCACAGTGGATAGAGTACTGGCCCTGGAGTCAGGAGTACCTGGGTTCAAATCTGGCCTCAGACATTTAATAATTACCTAGCTGTGTGGCCTTGGGCAAGCCACTTAACCCCATTGCCTTGAAAAAAAACAAAAACTAAAAAAAAATTTAAATAAAAAAAAAGAAGAAACAAACAAAACCAAAAGAATGAAAAAACAGGAGAAAATATGAAATATCTTTTTGCAAAAATAACTGACCAGAAAAATTGATCCAGAAGAGATACTTCAAGAATTTTTGGACTAACTGAAAGTCATAATAATAATAACAATAAAAAAGAACTGGGACATTATCTTTCAAAAAATTTAGCAAGGACAAGTACACTGACAGTCTAGAACCAGAGGGCGAAACAGAAATTGAAAGACTCCACGGATCATCTCCAGAAAGAGATCCCAAAATGAAAACTCCTAAGACTGCTACAGTCAAATTACAGAGTTCTCTGGACAAGAAGAAAACATTGTAAGCAGCCAGAAAGAAACAGTTCAAATATCAATCCACCCTCAGACACTTAATAGTTACCTAGCTGTGTGATCTTGGGCAAATCACTTAACCCCATTTCCTTAAATAAATATTTTTTTTTTAACAAAAAGAACTTTTTCATTATTGGGCAGGGAGAAGGAATATACATAGATAGAGGATATGGGAGTAGGTCAATTATGATAGAATGATACATTTAAAAAACAAAATTAAAGGATGAGCCCGAAAAATGCACAAGGAAAAGGGGAAAGAGAGCAGTAGAACAAGCTAAATTATCTCACATAAAAGTAGAGGAAAAGAGCTTTTATAGTGGAGGAGATATAGGGGACATGAATGTGGCAGCATGTGAAGCTTTGGCATGGAAATTTATCTTACTCTATAAGAAAATAGGAGGAGAAGTGGCTAAGAAAAGGATGGGAGCTGACAGAAAGAAGGGCAGCTTGAGTAAAGTCCAAAGCAAAACACTTATGAGGATGAATAGAGTAAAAGGAGAGAAGAGTACAAAAGAGTACCAAAAAAAGGAGGAACAAAGGTATGGAAGAAAATAAAGTTAGTAATCATAACTATGAAACCAATTTTATAGCAATTTCTCAGATAAAGATCTTATTTTTCTATCTATATAACTATATCTATAGCTATATCTATATCCCCTCCCCCTCTCTCTTGTGGCAAGCAGTGCCTGTGGCACATTGTATACATTTATATATATATATATATATGGAGAGAGAGAGAGAGAGAGAGAGAGAACTGAGTCAAATTTGTAAGAATTATAGCTATTCCCAATGGTCAAAGGATATGAGCAATTTGGAACTATTCCCAAAGAACTATAAAATCATACATACCCATTGACCAAGCAATACCAGTACCAGGTCTGTATCCCAAAGAGATAAAAAAAACAAAAAGGAAAAGAATCTATCTATATATACATATAAAACTATTTAAGGCAGCTCACAAAAGCCATTCTCTACTTCCAGAATATGTGAAATCCATAGCTTTACCTCTCAGAATCCATCTTTCCTTTTAAGACTCAAAAAGCTGACACCTTCTTCATGAAGCCTTCCTTTAAACCCCTGCCCCCTTGTGCCCAAGTTGATGGTCTCTCCCACTTCAATTTTCTTCATATTATATAGATTTATATTCATTTTTGTATCTGTGCCCCAGCAGAATGGAAGCACCTAGAGGATAGTGTTTGCTTCATGATGCACAGAGCCTGGCAAATAAGAAGTGCTTAATGAATCTGTCAAGCAGTATTAGGAGACAACCTGTTTTCCAGTACTAAAGCCCAGCAAGCTCAGTGCCCTGAGCTTGGCAGAACAACAATCCTTTGAACTGAACTTCTCTTTCCATTCTGGGGGAAGTTTTGGAAGGAAAGAAAATGAATTCAAGTTTTGGATATGTTGGATTTAACGGGACATCCAGTTTGAGATGTCCAGGAGGACTAGCTTCAGACACCAGGAAGTACCAACAAGGCCATACGTGAAGCATTGTTCTGGTTGCAGAGGTTTGGTGTTTTCCAGTGAAGAATAACTGCTTGACTCAGGAATGCAGGTGTAAAAAAGAAAATAGAGATTTATTGAGAAGTTACAACACAAAGTAATAGAGAAGTTAAGGAGAGATTAAAGAAAACCACATGGATTGCTAATTAATCTTGATAGTCCAGCTGCTAAGATTAAGCAGAAGTCTGAAAGCAAAAAGAGGCTGAGCCCCTCCTGAAAACTCCTTAAATCCTCCCTCAGAGTCCATGGGAAGAGGTGGTGATTTGGGAGTTGCTCAAGAGAGTTTGCCTTTTGAGAAGGGTCGGGGGTCTCTGATTCCAGCCTAGGTGGTCTCAAGATGATGTTTCAGCACCTGCATAATCTAGTTTGCCTTACCAATGAGAATATGGCCAAGGTCAGACTGGAGGACAAGATGGAGTGTTTTAACAGTGATAGAGAGGAAGAGTCAAGATTTTTTTAACAGTGTCAACAAAAGATCTACAAAATTTTGTTTCCAATTAATTTCAATATTCCCTATGCCCATGATTCTCTGCATCACTGTGAACGGACTTTTGTCACTAGACAATGCCTCATTGCTGCTCTTATATCTCACTATTATTACTACACTTGATGTCTGAATCTTTATCTAGCCATAAATACATAAATCTGCCATTGGGGTGAAGGTGGGGGTTGGCAGATGTGTCTAGTTTCCCTCACTGCTTGCAAGTTATTTCCTTCACTATAGAAAACAAACCTCTGTCTTAGTCTCTGCACAGTTGATTTTGCCTACTTTGCTGTGGCTCCAGCCTCCACAGCAAGAAGTTGAGTCCAGTTGACAAATCTTTGCCATTTCAGTTGAACTGAACCTGATTCAGCTTCCGTTATAGCCTGTTGGGTTTTTTTTTTAAGGGGTTAATTAATACTTTTAAACTTCTCTGTTATTGTTAAGGGCACAATCATCCTCTCAGTCTTTCAGGCCAGCAACCTCAACTCCTCACTCTCACACTCCCCCACACATTCAATCTGTTGCCAAGGTCTGCTGTTTGCCTTTTTCTGAATCCCTCCTCTGTCACTGTCATCATCCAGATGAAGGCCCCCATTACCTCACCTTCCATATCCTTTCTCCATATCTGTGCATCAGCTCTCCCAACATTCCCTCCTCACTCCCCCCATATACTCTCTCTTTTCCTTCAAGATGCAGACCAAGCACCTCCTTCTATATGAAGTCTTTCCTGATTCCCTTCAAATGTCAGCCTTCTTTCTTAAACTTCTTTATATTTAACTACTCTGGATTTAACATGCTTATTCTCTTCATATTTGTTCTGTGTATATACTTCTCTTAATAGAATATCAGCCCCCTTCGAGGAGTGATTGTTTGCCCTTTGGCCCCCCAGCACCCAGTACAGTACCTCAAACATAAGAGGCACTTAATAAATAAATAGGCACTTGTTGATTTAGTGACTGATTGTGATGTCATTTCCCTACTCTGAGTTTCAGTTTATAACCTGGGGAAAGTAATACTTGTACAACCTCTTTTCATAAGGCTATTCTAAGGAGAGCCCTTGGCAAACCTTCACACACTATATAAACATGACTTTTCTCTTCCCATCTCTGCCTGACAACATCCTACCTATCCTTCAAGGCTCAGGTAAAATGCCACCTCCTTGGGGTGGCTAGGTGGCACAGTGGATTGAACACCAGCCCTGGAGTCAGGAATACCTGGGTTCAAATCTGACCTCAGACACTTAATAATTACCTAACTGTGTGGCCTTGGGCAAGCTGCTTAACCCTATTGCCTTGCAAACAAACAAACAAACAAAAAAACAAACCTAAAAAAGATGCCACCTCCTCCATGGAGCTGTAAGTAAGAAGTGATCTTTCCCTTATTTTATCTCATAGCACTCCTTGATCTATTTTAATTTCTGCTGTCCTTTCTTTATTTGTCCCTTTGTCTTGTTTCCCTTACTATCTCTAAAAATCTTTAAAGGAAGGAGTCATCTTACTTATCTTTTTGTTTGCTTCCAGGATCCTGCACACAAATCTTCAGTAGTTTCCCATTGCCTATGAATCAAAGTTCAAGTGTCTTTGTGTCCAGTATTCAAGCTAAAACCACCCTGTCTCCCTAGCTCCTTCAAGAAAGTCTTATATGACATGGGTACAAATAATGTGTAAAATGAACTGGAATACAAAACCTGGGTTTAGATCTAGTTTTGCTACTTATTAGCTTTATGGCCTTGGACAAGTCAGTCTGGGTCTCAGTTTCTTCATCAATAAAACAAGAAACTTGAATTAAATAATCACTAAGTTCTCCTATGATCTAGTCCAGCTAACTGCAAGGACTCATTCAGAGCTAGTAAATCAAACATTAGAGTAGGCCCTTCCCCTTCTTTCTCCTTCTCCCCACCTCCCCAACATGAATCTTTAGCCTAAATTGGTACAGCTTCATTTCTGGTCCCAAGAGAAGGACTGCATGAAGAAATAGAAACCTGTGATGTGAAGCCCAGATCTGCAGTGAGGGGACCGTGGTGGCAATCCTGGCTCTGTATTTCTCAGCTGGATGAGCTTCCTGCAAGTCACTTCACCTGGCTAGACCTCAATTCTCTCCATATAAAATAAGGATTCAGACTAGATGGCCTCTAGGGTCTTTTGTGACTCTAAACTCCATGAGCCCAGTTCTGAGTCAGCTCAGTCAAGTCCTGCAGAAGTCTCACAGCTATTAATAAAGCAGGCAAAGCCAAGAGCCCCAGAACAGCAGATTCCAGAGAATCCTTACCCAAGGAGACCATGTTCCCATCCTTCTCCAGCATGGTGTCCTGGCAGAATTCCTTTTCATGGAGGTCATAGCGCCATCTTCTTGTACAATGATGACTCCTAAAAGAACACATCCAGGGGGACGGAGAATGAGAGGAAGAAGAGAAAGGGGAAGGGATGGAAATATAAAGGGCTCTTAGTATTTATGTCCTTGGGGAGACAAGAGACCTAAAGTCAGCATTATGCTCTAATTGTGGGGATCACGGGACTCACTGGCTCCTGCTTTTGCCTTTCTCTACATCCATGGTGCTCATCTCAGGGTCTGGTACACAGTAGGTGCTTCACGAATGCATATTCTTATCAGTATTCTTATTCTTATTCTTATTATTACCACACCACCATACCCAGTCCCTAGGTCTCCCATTCCACTCTGGCCCCTCCAGTTTTCGGGATCATTGCCCTGACTGGGTCATGCTTTCACCTTGCTCCTCCTCCACGGTGCTCATCTCAGGGCCTGGTACACAGTAGGCGCTTCATAAATGCCCGTGACCTGCATCTGCCCTGTGTGCGGCCACTCTCTGCCTCCCGCAGGGGACCCCGGGGGCGGGGTGGGGCCACGGGCGGCCAAGGCCAAGGGTGACCAGAAGAGACCCGGGAAGCCCGCGGCCCCGCCGGGTTCCAGGAAAGCTCTAGCTTCATGGGAGGACCCCCGTCTCAGTGGTGAAGCCGCATCCCCCCGAGAGCCGAGGGGGTGGGGAAAGAGGAGTCGAGGGCCTGCCCCTCCTGTAGCTCCTGGCTTTGAACTTCGACCTTAACAAACCTTAAGTGATCACCTAGAACCCTTCTGCTGTTATTGCTGTTCAGTGGTTTCAGCCGAGGCCCACTCTTCCTGACCCTGCCTGGGGTTTTCTAGAAAAGCTCAGATCTTCAAATCCAGCCTCAGACACGCACCAGCCGTGTGACCCTGGGCAAGTCGCTTAACTCTGCCTCAGTTTCCTCATCTAGGAAATGAGCTGGAGAAGGACATAGCAAGACCATTCCAGTGTCTTTGCCAAGAAAACCCGAGGGGGTCCTGATGGAAAAGACTGCATAACAACAATAATCTCAGACTCAAAATCCATGTTTTTGCCACCAACTGCGAGCGGGGCATTGTGCTCTGTAGGTTCCCTGGCTTCCTCCAATTCTGACTAAAATCCCACTAACTACAGAAAACCTTGTCCAGCCCTTTGCAATACCCCTTCCCTTTGTTGATCGCTTCTGATTTATCCCATCCATGACTTGTTTAAGAGTAGTTATTTGCATATTGTTAGATAAACTATGAGCAAGGGTAGGGGTCTGTCTTTTGCCTTTCTTTGAACTTAGTAGATTGCCTGGCATTCAGTAGGTACCTAATAAATGCTTATTGGCTATGCCAGACACTGAGGGGATGAAGTCACCTGATTAAATCTACGTCATGAGAGGGTCAATAGAAAGAACTGGAGATGTTTAGCCTGGAGGGAAACAACTCTTCAGCTTTTTGAAGGGCTGTCTCATGGAGGAGGATTTAGAAATGTTCTCTTAGACCCCAGAAGACAGAATCAGGAGCAGTGAATGAAAGAAGATTCAAAGATGGACATATCATTTTGTCAGGAAAACCTTCCAAACTGTCCCAAAGTCAAATGGACTGCCTCAGAAAACGGTGGTTCCCCCCCATTGTGGGTATTTGAGTAAAGACGATGGTCTCTTGTGGAGTTTGTTTTTATGCAGGTGTGGAACCAGAAGTCACTAAGGTCCTTTCCAATCCGTGATTCTGATAAAATAACAAAAACCAAAAAGTCCAACATAAAAGGGATAAACCAGAAGAACACCAACAATTGAAGTGAAGGAGAGTTTTGCAGTCTTAAAGCACCACGGTGGGGAGTGAGTATATTTCAGGGAAAAAAGGATAACCTTCTTAGGGGCATTGAGAAAGTAGACTCATGTTGATGTAGGAGGGTTGATTTGAGGAGCCTTTGATCAATTTAATGATCCCTCTCCTCCTCCCCCAATTAACTTGATGGGATTATAGGGCATTGGTCTTTGTCTAAAAGGCATTTCTTATAGGGATGGACATGTACTCTAGTACCTTGCTGAAAAAAATGTTCCCAGTCATTGTGACTGCTTTCACAATGATTGGTAATGAGTCAGTAAGGGTCAGAATCTTATTGAAAACAATCATCTTTTTTTCCAGTAGCTAAATGATTCTGCCTTTAATTTCTCATTTTTTCTCTTTATTGGACTTTCAGAATATCATGCAGCAAGATTGGGATAAGATTTTCTGTTTTCTTCCTACATCCAGAAGAAAATGGTGACTGGCAAGGGAAGCACATGGAAGTCTATTGGATGAAAAGGCAGAAGAAAGCCAAAGATTTGGACACAAGGAACTAAAGTTCCTGAGAATGGTCCAGAGTTTCTAAGAGATGTAGAGCTTCTAAGTTTGAGTAGGACATTGGTCTCCTAGAGAGAGATTTTTTTTCTTCTTTTTTTTGGGGGGGGGGTTCAAGGCAATGGGGTCAAGTGACTTTTCCAAGGCCACACAGCTAGGTAATTATTGTCTGAGACCAGATTTGAACAGTTTCTCCTGACTCCAGGGCTGGTGCTCTATCCATTGTGCCACCTAGCTGACCCAAAGGAGAAGATTTTCTTAAACTTTTACCTATTGAAAAAAATAAAAAGATTTTCCACAGAGGACTAACCTATAGATGAAGGACGAAAGTCATAATATGTTTAGAGTAGGGGAGGGTGAGGAGAGCAGGGTGGAAAGAGATCTAGACTTTCTCACCTCTGCAATTGCTATGAATTGCTTGAATAGTGTTTGTTTGACAATCCCTCAAAATGTTTTCGCCTTTTTAGTAGCGAAAGAATTCTAATGAGTTAAGTGTTTCATGTTTCTGTATTTGTTCACGAACTCCTCAGTCTTAGGTATACCCTATAGTGGGTGAAACGAAGACTCCTGTATATTGTACAGAGAGCTTGTGCATGAGTCGGGAAGCTGTTACTCACTTTTGGAAAAAACTTAGACATAAACCCTACCTACACTTTAAAGATTTCACAGAGCAAAACTTCAGGGTCAGGGCATGACCCAAAAAGAAATTGCTTTTTGGTACAAAAAGAATAGAAGGCCACAGACTTGAAGCTTGAAAAATGATGTAAAAATGAACTGGGGCTTGATGGATAGAGTACCAGTCCTGAAGTCAGGAAGACCTGAGTTAAAATCCATCTCAAAGATATTAGTTGTGTGACCCTGGTCAAATTATTTAAATCCAGTTGTCTCAAAAAATAAAATAATGGATTGAATTCAGCTAGAGGTCAAGTGTGGATGAGAAGAAGAAAGAAAGCTACCTGGCTGGGATGGAAATGAGAGAAGTTGGTGAGACCAAAGATCAGCTCTATCCACCTCCCTAACACACACATAATTTTCATTTGGGCAAGTTTCTCCTTCTCTGCTAACCTTGCTAGGATAGCCTAACACAATTATGCAATGAACTCCCTTGCAATGCCTACCAGAGATTTCTTGCTGACAGTTAGCATTGTACTGTTCAGGGCTCAACTTTGAAATAGAAACTTCCTGGTATAACAGGAAAAGTCCTGGAGATGTCAGGACACCTATATTCCAGTCTTAGCTCTGCCATTGACTCACTCTTTGAATTAAGAAAGGTAATTACCCCCTGCCCCGGGCTTCATTTTTCTTGTATGTGAAAAAGGAAATAGAACTAAATGATCTCAGGAAGAAACAAAGGGGGGAAGGAGAGAGGAAGGCAGGGAGAGAGAGAGAGAGAGAGAGAGAGAGAGAGAGAGAGAGAGAGAGTGGGAGGAGAGAAAGAAAGGATAAAAAAGGAGAGAGAACTTGTTCAACTGGCTATAGATGAAAAAGGACACATTATGGTATATGAATCTGTGGGAGTAAATGAGACAAACAGTGTCTACACAAAATTCTGTGTGATTGGGAATAAAAGAGAGGGAGGCATTATTTATTTAAGTATACAGGGCAGCAGGAGCCTTCATGTCAGCTGCTCACCTGCTTCCTGCTCACCTCTCCCTGCCTCTATTGATTTCCCTACCAGTCTGGCTTTGAGTCCCAGGCAAGTCAGGACCCTGGCAGTCAGATGTTACTCTTGGCTCCAGAGATACCAAGGAATGCAGACACGCTGGCTCTCACTGGGAGTGGGCTATGGTCAAGACTCCAGGCATCCAGACACCTTCCATCATGGATCGCTCCCACAAGTCCCCATCCTACCTTTAGAAAACTGTAGTACAGATCTCTATCTTTCCCTTCCTCTCAGGGACTTGGGGGGGGGGGGGAGGGAGTAAGAATGTGAGACTTATTTCAGACAAAACTCTGACTTAAATTACCCTGCAGTACTCTCCTCCACCAACACACTTGCATCCAGACCCAGTCCTGCCCCAATTCCTTCCCATCACTCATATCTAGGCCAGCTTAGGACAAAGAAACAGATCAAAAACACAGACCACTGTACTACCTAGGAGACCAAGGTTCCAGCAGAAAGAGCCAGGACCTATTGGTCTGGGTTACCCCAGGAACAGGAAAACAAGACTGTGAGACAGCCAGAAAGTAGGGAAGATACACAGTGGGAGAAAGATTGCAAAGATAACCCAAGGGATAAGGAGACAGAGGCAGTGAGACTGAGAGACAAAGATAGTGACAGGGACAGAAAGGAAACAAAGGGGTTGAGAGGGGAAAAAAGTAAAGATGATCAGAGATAGCAAGAGATAAATATCAGAGATACAGTAAAATAGGCAAAGACAGAAAAGAGATCCTGACCTAACTGAGAGAAGCAGGATAAGAGAGAGATAAGAAAAACAAAAAGAGACTGTAAGTCAAAGGAGAGTAAGTTTCAGAATTGGGGACAGGACAAAAATCAGGTAAAGAGACAGAACAAGTGATTATTAGGCAGTTCTCAGTTTTAATAGAAGCTGCCCAATAGTTAGCTATGTCCTCAACGCCGCCCCCAGTTCTAGTCCCTGAAGGCCTCTCCCCAGCCATTGTGGGAGGCTCTGAAGCCCTCTTGGGCCTGGGGGGGAGAGTGCTGCTGGAAATTTTTATGCATTGTGTTTGGGGTAAGCAGGCCTGGGTGGGTGGGCCTTGCCTCCACACCTGTCCCAGCTGCCTGGGGCTGACCTCCTCTACTTGACCTCTGGCTTTTTCATGGTCCACAATGCTCTGACAGGTGACTGGGCTTTTGGAGATACTGAGTGTTGTCTTGTCCTGGCATTGGACCTCCTTGCCATGGCATGCTGCCATTTTCCTGTTAACTGGCCTTGGTACCTGTTGCTACTGAGCTACGGCCTACCCATTATGCCCAACCCTGGGGACTTGGCATGGCTTGCTGCAGCAACATTTAATAAGTGACTTTCATTTATTCAGACCACAAATGTCTGGTGCCTATCCATTACTGCAGAGGCCCAATGGAGTAACCAATTCTTCTTGGTCCTACCTCTCCCAGGTCTCCCTAACATCGCCTCCCCTTCATCATACTTCCTCTGACCTTTCTCCACCATCCTATTGACCAAACTCAAACTCTGGTCTTCTTTTCTGAATCTCAGGATAATCATATAGAGATGAAGGTGAGGATGTTTCTTCCAACCTCTGTCAAGTCAGCATCTGCTTCCAATTCCCCAGCACAGAAGACAGTGAAGTAGGGACAAAGCTGTAGATACTTGATCCTAAGAAAATTGTCTCCACCATCTCCATACTTTCTCTGCTCTGTTCCTTCCTCTCTCTCCCATCCCCTTTTAAGTAGATAGGTGGTATTAGATTGCTAAGCAGACTAAGTTATCCATCATCTACTGAACCAAAGGATCTATTGCATATGCTTATCCAATTGGCTCCCCTTCCCTAAATTATAGGTGAAACTTCTCTAATAATTCATTCTCTTTTGGGGGGAGTTAACTTCCCTTGCCAAGTAATTCATTCCGTCTTTCTTCACATGGCATGGTTTGCTTTTCATAGTCAATTGGGGGCAAATGGCTATAGACAGTAAAAAAGAGAAATTGAAAAACCTTGTGTTCTTTGTTCTCTTCCTATCCTGCAGCTCTTAATAGCTGATGATTTTATTTTTGAATATATATATATATATATATACATATATATATATATATATATATATATCCTGAATTAGTTGAAAGTCTTTAAAAATTTTAATTCCACTCTCCTATTTTGCCAAGTGTTCTGTTCTCTTCCCAAACTTCCAGATTCAGTCCAAACCAAACATTTCATTTCTCTAAAACATAGATCCTTAACTTTTGGTCCATAGTTTTTTTGGGCTTTCATTAACTTAAACAAACTATATCTCGTCAATTGAGTGACTTGCCTCACAAAAACCATAATGGAAGAAAGTAGGGAGAGGGTAATAGAAAGTAGAACGAGACATGAAAGGGCAAAGGGATCCTTATCAAAGCTATGAGTTGTTCTCAGTCCTTCCTACTTGTGTGCCTCACTGCCAGCAAGTTTGTCCTCAATCTTCCCATTAATACTTTGTGTAGTAGGGAAAAGGCCCTCAGGCTCAAGGAAAGGGGGGAAATTTTGTTACTACTACTACTTTACAGTCTTAGAAAGTGCTTTTGTTTCAATCTAATTGTGCCTACTGGTTAACTAATAAAGGTAAACACATTGTGGGGGGTCATGAGCTATAGTTCAGGAGTGCAGATCAATCTATTTTCCTTGAACCTGAAGTAATTGTTCCCTTGAGATCTAACTTGCAACTTTTGAGTGAAAATTGAGGTGGCAGCTTCAGTAGCTCTCACAGGGAGCAAAACATACATGTAACAGGGCTTATGGGATGGGGGTACATATATTCCACTCCCCATAAAGGGAAAGGTCTGGCATAGACTCTCATAGACATCTGGGAATATGAGGTTTTGCTCATCAACCTGACAAAGTGTATTAAGATTGTATCTTGTGACTCTTCTCTTAATCTGTCCTACCCACTTGTAGTCAGTGTACTAAGTATATATGTAGCCAGTATAAAATAGATTGCAGAATAAATTAATAAGATTAAAAAGAAAACTTAGAAATCATGTACAAATCATTTGAAAGATCAAAGGAGCAAAATTTGCAGACTATATCATGTTAACCAAAAATTACATCTTAGTAATATGTGCTGAATTGGAAAAGCCATCTAAACTTTGGTGTCAGAGCTTTGTGGGTTTATGATAAGTAAATCCCAGACATTTGCATTGTACCATATGATGTTGATGGCAGCAGATTGTATCTTAGACTGAGTTCTTGAAAAGAAAAAAAGAAGAGAACCAGGCTACCTATATGTTGCATATACTCTGAATACCCATGTTTTCTTCTTTTTTTATAAACTCTAATATTTCAAGGATTGTCTTCATATAAGCTTATTTTAACTTAACAAGACTAGGCCAGAGAGATCATCAAAAATACTCTTTTTTATAAAGTTACCTAAAAATAACTTGTAACAGAGTTATTTTTCAGAACATATTTCAATATAGCTATTTTTCAAAACTGTCATTCTATTATTTCATTAGCAAGCTGACCATGACCTGGATGCCTTACTATCACTGGCTTAACATGTAATTTTAAAAAGAATATTGTGTTAATTTAACATAGGCATGAGAGAAACTATGTTAGAGGGGAATGCTTAAGGCTTCATTTTGTTCTACCAAATCAAACATTTCTTCATAATCTTTGCCATTCCATCAATTGTGCAACCATGAATATGTAATCTGCTGTAGAAAAGTTTTTGAAAGTCTTTTTCTCTTCTCATATTTTCATTGAGAAGCTCAATATATGCATAGATTATTCTAAAAAAAATTTATACTGATGATCAAGTTGGTGCAGAGAATGCCTAGTAGCTAAAGAGTTGACCTTGGAATCAGTAAGACCTGAATCTAGGCTCTACTTCTGACACTAGCTGTAGGTTCTACACTAGCTGTGTAATTCTGGAAAATCAAATAACCAGTAAGAGCCCCCAGATAACTTTCTAAGGCTAAAGATTATATTACAAAATCTTTTTCTACAAAGAGGAAAGGCATCGGATGGAGCCAAGATGGTGATGTGAAGGCAGGAATTCCCAGAAACTCGTTCCACCCCCCCAAAACTCCAAAAGTCATCAAATTATGACTCTAGCCAAAATTTAGAGGGGCAGATGCCACAGTAAGACTGAGTGATATAATTTCCCAGTCCAAGACAACTTAGAAGTTCCACAGGAAAGGACTGTTTCACCTGGATCATAGGTTGAAAAGAGCTGCAGCACAGCCACATCACAGTGCAGCTGGGCAGGAGAAAACCAGCTCCAGCCTTCCAGGAACAGCCTGTGGGGAATCTAGGTCCCTGGGGGCACCTGGGTTGTGGCAGAGGAGGCAGTTTCCAGACCTCTTGGCACAGGGATCACTGAGGACAGCTTGAAGGGGTGGTGAGAGAATTCTGCCACACCAGAGTGAGCATGGAGTTCTGGCCTCAGAGCAGCCCTGTGGTGAGAATCTGCAGTGGGAATTGGCAGAACCACCCAGTACTTCCAGAACTCCTAGCCCATAGACAGTAAGGGGGTTGGGGGAGATAGCAGAGGTCTCTCTGCTCTCCCTGAGGCAAGACTCTGCTGTATCCCTGCACTCAGATCCAGTTGCAATTTGGGCCCCTATACTACCATAGCCGAGCAGGGACCCTCCTCACAGCTCCAGGGTATAGGGGAGGGCCTGTGATCATCCACATACCAGAGCACAGGCAAGAGAGCAGTCAGAGCCTCTCATAAGACCTTGGAGGAATTAAGGTCCCTGTGGAGTGTCCCAAACCCCTTCCCCCAATCCTTGGAAGTGTGGTAAATCAGTCATAGGCTGAGGAAATGAGCAAACAACAGAAAAAGAAGAATCTGACCATAGAAAATTACTTTGGTCCCATGCAGAATCAAAATACACACTCAGAAGATGACAGAGTTGAAGCTTCTGTATCCAAAGCCTCCAAGAGAAATGGAAAATGAGCCCAAGCAATAGAAGAGCTCAAAAAAGACTTTGAAAAACAATTAAGGAAGGTAGAGGAAAAATTGGGAGGAGAAATGAGAGTGGTGCAAATGAATCATGAAAACCAAGTTAGCAGCTTAGTGAAAGAAATACAAAAAAACAAAAAACAAAAAACAGGAGACAATAACATGTTAAAAACTAGTTTAGGTCCAGTGGAAAAAAGGAGCCCAAAAGTCAAATGAGGAGAAGAATACTTTAAAAAGCAGAAATGGCCAGCTGGAAAAGGAGGTAAAAAAGCTCTCTGAAGAAAATAACTCCTTCAAATGTAGAATGGAATTTAAAGAAACTGATGACTTTGTAAGAAATCAAGAAACAATAAAACAATACCAAAAGATCCAAAAATTAGAAGAAAATGTGAAATATCTCACTAGAAAAACAACTAATCTTTCAAACAGATTCAGGAGAGATAATTTAAAAATTATTGGGCTGTGTGAAAGTCATGACCAGGAAAAGAGTATAAATTTCATTTTCAAGAAATAATACAGCAAAATTGCCCTGAGATCCTGAAAGCAGAGGGTAAAATAGAAATTGAGGGAATTAATCAATCACCTCCTGAAAGAGATCCCAAAATGAAAAACTCTCAGGAATATTATAGCCAAATTCCAAAATTCTCAAGTCAAAGAGAAAATACTAAAAGCTGTCAGAAACAAACAATTCAACTACCATGGCACTATAGGATGATTACACAGGATTTGGTAGAGTCTACATTAAGGGCTCATAGGGCTTGGAATATGATATTCTGGAAGGCAAAAGAACTTGGATTACAACCAAGAACAACTACCCAGCAACACTGAACATTCTCTTTCAGGGGAAAAGATGAACTTTCAATTAAATGGGACTTTCAAACTCTCATGTTGAAATGACCAGAGCTGAACAGAAAGTTTGATCTCCAAGTACAGGATTCAGATGAAGTATAGAGGGGGTGAACAAGAAGGACTAATTATGAAAAACTTAATGATGTTGAACTGTTTGTATTTATGCATGGGAAGAAGATACTGATAACTCATATGAACCTCATTTATAAAAGCAGTTAGGAATATATATATATATATATATATATATATGGAGAGAGAGAGAGAGAGAGAGAGAGAGATAAACAATGCAAAGGAGGAAGTCAAATATAACAATTTATTATATGGCATAAAGATGGAGTCAATATGTGATAAAGGAAAGTACTAGGAGGAAAGGAGAAGAAGAAGAAGGAGCTAAGGTATTTCACATAAAAGAGTCAAAACATGGAATGGAACAGGGAAGGTGAAAGGGAATAAGTGAGTCTTCATTATAATCACAAATGGCTCAGAGAGGAAATAATATACTTACTTAATAGGGTATAGAAATCTATCTTACTTTAGAAGAAAAATGAGAGGAATGGGATGGGATAAGGGGGAATGGGGAGAGGTATGGGGAGAGTAGTTGATAGAAGAGAGGGATGATGGTGGGAGCGAGCACTTAGATACAACACACTTCTGAGCAGAGACAGAGTGAAAGGAGAGAGAGAGAATAGAATAAATAAGAGTGGGAAGAAATAGAGTGGTGGGAAATACAGCTAATAATAGCAACTGTGGGAAAAATATTGAAGCAACTTCTCTAGTGGACTTATGGTAAAGAAGGTAACTCATCCCAGAGACAGAGCCTTTGGAATTCTGAACACAGACTGAAGTATACTTTTTTTCTCTCTCTCACTATTCTCTATCTTTTTTTGGGGGAGGGGGGTTTATGTTTACTCCCAAAGCAAGATTATTGTAATAATATAAAATAAATAAATAAACCAAATTGTCACAAAAAAAAGATAGGAAAGGCATCTCTTGGGAGACGCATACCCAACATCAAGTCCAATGACTTGGTCAAAAATAGGAGGCCAAACTGAAAGCAAAGAAATATATGAGTATGATAAAGAAACTGATAACTGTTTCAACTTTCTAGGACACAGGTATGATTTTTACAAATTTGAGGCCTACTTATAGTATATGATCAAGCAGTATTAGTATATAGTATTCTGAGGCAATTTAGGCTAAATAACATCTTTGACAGTAGAGGGAGGTGTAGAGAAAGGGGAATCATTCAAGAGAGAAAAGGGAGGATTTCTGGGAGAATATTTGTTTGTTACTGGAATGCAAAGACATTCCTGTTCAAGGGTAGGAAACAAAGGGAGTCAACCAACTACTTTTGATGATGTTTGTCCTTCATTTTCTTTTTCTTTCTTTCTTTCTTTTTTTTTTTCAAGGCAAATGGGGTTAAGTGGCTTGCCCAAGGCCACACAGCTAGGTAATTATTGTCTGAGACCGGATTTGAACCCAGGTACTCCTGACTCCAGGGCCGGTGCTTTATCCACTGCACCACCTAGCCGCCCCTGTCCTTCATTTTCAAAGAAGATCATGATACCAGGGAAGTATTGCCATGACAAGCACATGAATTGGATTTGAGTGAGAGGGTACTATGCTAAATCACCAGTCTCACTTTCTCCTCCAGGGCCATCTGGGTCCAGTAGCCAGAGTCATCAGGTTCCAGTAGCCATATATGAATCAGGACGACTGAAGATGGCCCTGGATGCAAGGCAGAGTTAAGTTACTTGTTCAAGGTCACACAGCTAGTAAGTGGCCATTGTCTGAGGCTGGATTTGAATTCCCATCCTCCTGACTCAAGGCCAGGGTGCTTTCCACTGGCCACCTAACTCCCACTTTTACAATTATGAAAGAAGACCCTTCAGACAAAACTTCAGGGTGAAGTAATACCATAATAATAATAGCTAATAACATTTAAAATTTACATAGTACTTAATAGGGTATAGAAATCTATCTTACCCTAGAGAAAAATATGAGGAAAGACATTGCACTAAGAGATTTAAGATTATTTTCTCATTTGAGCTTCACAACAAACCCTAGGAGGTAGGTACTATCGTTATCACAAAACAAAATTCTGGTCATCCCTTGAGATCTAGCTCAGATGTTACTTACTTCAAGGTCCCTTCCTTAATGACCCAGATGAAAAAAAAAATCCCTCCTTTGCACTCAAATGATGAAATTCAATGAACTCATGAACTTACGAGATACCTCACTACATTGCCTTGTATTTATAGAGATTTATATTTGTTTCTTAGTTCTTCCACTGGACTAGAAATAATTAAAAATTTGGAACTATATTTCATGCAAATGAAAACAATCTCTCCTCAAACTGCTCACAATATTTTGCCTGACCCTCTGAAACAAAATTATTAGAGTACATTCCTTTATTACTAACATTTACCACACTGTCTTACACATGGTTGATGATTAACAAACATTTTTAGAATTGAATAAGATACTTTTATTCAATTGAATAATTTGGGAGTGCTTGCTAGTTTGTATTTAACACACTTGCATGTTTCTGTCTAAAATGAACTCACTGATGCTTAGTAAGTTGGGAGCTCTGACTGAATGCTTTTTCACATTCCTGACACTTATATGGTCTTTCCCCAGTGTGAGTTCTCTATGATGTTGAATAAGTAATGAACTCTGATTGAAGCTTTTCCCACATTCACTGCACTTATGTGGCTTCTCTTATGTGTGAATTTTCTGATGTTGAATAAGGCATGAGCACTGACTGAAAGATTTCCCACATTTTTGACAACCACAGTTTTTCACCTGCATGAATCCTTTGATGTTGAATAAGTTGTAAGCTTCAACTAAAATCCTTTCCACATTCACCACATTTATAGGGTCTTTCCCCAGTGTGAATTCTTTGATGTTCAATAAGGTTTGAGCTCTGACTGAAATCCCATATTGATTACATTCAAAAGGTTTTTCTCCAGTATGTATTTTCTGATGCTGAATAAGTAGTGAACTGCAAGTGAAGCCTTTCTCACATTCATTACATGTATAAGATTTTTCTCCAGAATGAGTTCTCTGATGTTGGATAAGTAATGAATTGCATCTAAAGATTTTCCCACATTTATGACACTTATAGAGTTTTTCTCCAGTGTAATTTCTCCCATGAACAATATGACCTTGATTTGGTGGGGGGGAGTTTTTGGCATGTATAGCATACTTATGGAATTTCTCTTCTTAAATTTCCTTCTTATATGTGACAGGATTTGAGGTCACACCCAAGTTGTTTCTATATTTATTTTATTCTTGGTCTCTTTTTCCTGTGACAATTTTCTTGTAGGTCATATTTACTTCTTTTTCTTTTGGGATGGTGAGTTCATCAAAATCACCTTTTGGAGGTTTCTCTGATGATTCTTTATTTTTAGTTGAAAATCATAAGTTTCTTTAAAACCAGAGTTCTCAGAACCATTCTTTTTTTATTGAAAGATTTTATTTATTTTGAATTTTACAATTCCCCCCCCAATCTTGCTTCCCTCCCCCTACCCCCCACAGCAGGTAGTCTTGTTAATCTTTACATTGTTTTCATGGTATGCATTGATGTAAGCTGAATGTGATGAGAGAGAAATCATATCCTTAAGAAAGAAACATAAAGTATGAGATATAGCAGAATTACATAATAAGATAACTTTTTTTAAATTAAAGGTAATAGTCTTTGGTCTTTGTTCAAACTCCACAGTTCTTTCTCAGGATACAGATGGCATTCTCCATTGCAGATACCCCAAAATTGTGCCTGATTGTTGCCCTGTTGGTATGAGCAAGTTCATTAATGGTTATCATCACTCTCACGTTGCTGTTAGGGTATATAATATTCTGGTTCTGCTCATCTCACTCAACATCAGTTCATGCAAATCCTTCCAGGCTTCCCTGAATTACCATCCCTTCTGGTTTCTAATAGAACAATAGTGTCTATCACATACATATACCACAGTTTATCAAGTCACTCCCCAATTGATGGACATCCCCTCAATTTCCCATTCTTTGCTGCCCCAAACAGAGCTGCTATGAATGTTTTTGTACAGGTTATTACCCTTTTTCATAATCTCCTCAGGGTATAGCCCCAGTGGTGGTATTGCTGGATTAAAGGGTATGCAATGAGAATCATTTTTTAAGAACATTTCTGAAGCTATTCTATGTAAGTCTCTATCTTCTGAACTGTCTACCTTTTCAAATGAATGCTTGTCCTCAGTTAATACCCTGGGACCTGAAACAAGAAAACGAAAAGGTCACCAATTTTTTTCTTCTATGAGAAGGAAAATTTCTGAAATGGAAAAATATTCTTGAAATAAAATTCAAAGGGGCAGCTAGGTGGCATAGTGGATAAAGCACTGGCCCTGGAGTCAGGAGTACCTAGGTTCAAATCTGGTCTCAGACACTTAATAATTACCTAGCTGTGTGGCCTTGGGCAAGCCACTTAACCCTGTTTGTCTTGCAAAAAAACCTAAAAAAAAAGAAAAAGAAATAAAAGTCAATAAGTTTGTAGGCCTGAAAGGCTCTCAAAATATGACTAAAGTACCAAAAGTCATAGACCTAAGCTGGATGAGACTGTGGCTAGTTCATTTATTTTACAGATAAGAAAACTGAGGTTAAAGGGGTTAAGCCCAAGATTATAAAAGGAGTTAGCTGTAGAGGTGGGATTCATAACTAGGTCTTTGAATTCCAAACCCAGAGCTCTTCCCAGGACACCATACTGAGAAACTGATTGCCTGTAAATGGTGAGACCCTCCAGTTGCTTCTAATTATAGATGATATTGTGCTGACTGACTCGAACTTCTGAATAATACAGTCCTACTTCAATTAAATCTGCCAGTCTTCAATCAGTTTACAATCCAAACAGGACAAAAAAACAACAACAGTAAATTGGCAGAACGATCTATTGTCCAAACTATGGCATGCAACTTGAAGTGAAGTGAAGGGAAGTGAAGATTAGGTAATCAGGCAGTTGAAATGTTGGGGCAAATATTTTAAACTCATAGGCCAACAAAAAGAAGAGTTCATTGATATGTGCCCAGGGAAATAGCTTGGGAAGCTTTGAAGATACAATAGAGAAGAATATGTACAGGGAATGATGGGGCAAGATGGAGGACAGAACTTCCACCTTCAACCTTCAACCCCTTGCAGGATCTAAGACCCACTGCTCTTCCCCCTATTCCAGCTGGGACATCAGATCAAGTGTAGGTCTAAAAATACTTTTTTGTGGGAAAAATAATAGGAAGAACTAAAAGTTCAGGAAATTGAGTTTTAAGAGAATATGCCAAAGAGCATCAAGGATGTGCTAAAGAGAAGGCCAAATAGGTAGATCAGAAGAGGGGGGAAAATAGACTAATAGTTGTATCAGAGGAGGGGAAAGAAGTAATTCCAAAGAGGAAGAAAGTATTATATCAGCACAACTTCTCTTACAATAGTTGTCACCCTCAACTTTTATCTCATGGCATAGACAAAAGAGCACTGGATTTGAACTTGAGACCAGAGCTGGAAGGCTTTCTTTACTGATTATATGATCTGAAATAAGGAGCTACAACTTTCTGATCTTCAGTTTCCTCATCTGGAAAATTAGAAGACTGGATTAGGTGATCTCTAAAGATCTTTTACAAGCCTAAACCTAATGATCTCTTTTCTTCTCATTATATGTTGAGTCTATGGTCCAGTTTCCATGGGTTATATTATTGCTATGCAAATAACACACAAATCATCTTTTGAAGACACCATAGAATCAGCTCAGAGATGTATGACAACTCTGACTGATTATCTTATCAACAAGCCTTCCCATAAATATTTCTCTAATATATTACCACACTAAGACATTTTTTTATATCCATCATCTTGACTTAGAGCCTTTCTAAAGGCTACCTAATATCTGGAAAGTCTGAGTATTTGAGGCAATAATAAGGCCTATTGACTCGTATCCTTTCCCTTACCTGAACAAAAGCCTCTTCAGGTCTCTTTCTTCTCAGTTCCTTGCAAACTTAGGACCCATAACTCCTTCCCTTGCTCCAGCTGGGAGATTAGGTAAGGTTTGGAAGCTGGAAAACCTGCTTAGAGGAAAAGAAATGGGACATATTGATTTGTGTTGGGAACTAAGGGATGCCCTAGGTTTTAGCACCAGCCTTTTAGTCTACAAGGGCCAGATAGGAAGAGGAAGATACATATTCCAAGGAGTGGAAAGGTGACTCAGGTCTGAGGTACAGAAAGGCAATAAATTCATCTGATTTATCTATGATTCTAGAAAATGCTCATATTGTGGGAATCTCTCAAACTATTAGAAAATTCAAGAAAGCTTCTCATTTCCTTTTCTGCAGAAATCATTATCTAAAGGAAAGATGAAGAAGAAATGTCCTATCTCAGGTCCCAGTGAGCACCCAAAAATTGTCACACATAAGAAAGGCAGAATTATGAAATGAAAAAGAGCACTAGTCTTGGTGTCAGAAGACCTGAATTTGAATCTGAACCTTTCTAATACATCAAGATCTTTATCTTAGTAAAACATAGCAGTCTCCTTCTACATCTCCACTTTATTGCTAAATACTGCCATTTCTACTTCTTCATAATCTCTCTCATCCAACCACATCTCTATGATACAACTATTACCTTCATTCAGGTCTTTATAGATCTTACCTAGATAACTAACTGAGCTCCCTGCCTCAAGTTTCTTCTCTACTCTGTACTGTCTTCTGTACTTCTGACAATGTGATTTTTTTAAAACATAGATATGATCATGTCCCTCATCTGCTCAATAAATTCCACTGATCTCCCATTGCTTCTTGGATAAAATATTAACTCCTTTGTCTTAAAGTCCTTTACAACCTGGCCCACCCTTTTTTCCCAGACTTAACATACATTATTTCTGTCTCTTCACTCTGTATTCACTGAATCACTGATTCAGTGAAACTGGACTTCTGTTACTCCCAAGGCATTCCAACTTGCATGTCTTTGGACCTGATTGTCCCTCATACCAAAAATATACTTCTCCTTCACTTCTGACTCAAAAATTCCTGTTCTCAGGGTGGATCCAAGATGGTGGCGGGAGTACAGCCTTACTTAGGTGCTCTCTCCAAAATATTTCAAAAAACATTAAAATTGTGACTCTAACTAAATTTTGGAGAGACAGAACCCACAGAAAGATCCAGTGAGGCAATGTTCCAGTCCAAGGTTACATGGAAAATAGTAGGAAGTCTATGTTCCACAGGGTTGGAAGGGCAGCACCAAAGAAAAGGAGCTTCAGCTTTCCAGGAATAGCCCCAGGGCATGTGGAAGTGCTGGTTGCTAGCAGCAGAAGCAGTTTCCTGACCTGCACCCCAGAGAGCACCAGCACAACTTGGAAGATCATCAGGGTCACCTCTGCCAGAATGAATGTGAAGCCCAAGCCAGCATGGCCCTCCTCAGTGAAGCTCTGGCCCTCAGCATAGCCCAGATCTCAGGAAATGGAAGCAGGCCCATGGAGCTGCCCAGCAAGATTCGTCCAGCAGGTGCTCCCTAAGTGCTCAGCCCACCGAAGGTAAGGGAGTGGAAGGAGACTACTGAGGTCTGTCCTCTGACCCTGGAACAGGACTCTGGGTCTTTGACCACATTCAGATACTAGTCACACTCTGGGGCCCCCATAGAGTAGGGACCTTCCTCATAGCTCTGAGGCAGAGGGATGCATTTGTGGTCATTCACAGACCAAGAGAACAGTCAGAGCCTCACATACTGAGGTCTTGGTGGGGGGGGGGGGGCGTGTGGGTCTCAATAATACTGAAAAGCTCAGGAAGCATCCCCAAACCAGGCACAGGCTGGGAAATAATGGAAATAAGTAAACAGAGAAAAAAAAGAAACCTGACCATATACAATGACTTTGATCCCATGGGGGATCAAAACACACAATCTCAAGATGAGAAAGTCCAGGTTTCTGTATCTAAAGACTCCAAGAAATATAGAAGTTGGGCTCAGGGTATAATGGAGCTCAAAAAAAATTTTGAAAATCAAGTAAGGGAGGTAGAAGGAAAAACTGGGAAAAGAAATGAGAGAGATGCCTGAAAAACATGAAAATGGAGTCAGCAGCTTAGTCAAGGAGATCCAAAAAATGCTGAAGAAAATAACATGTTAAAAATCAGCTTAGGTCAAATGGATAAAACAGTTTAAAAAGTTATTGAGGGGGTGGTTAGGTGGCGCAGTGGATAGAGCACCCACCCTGGAGTCAGGAGTACCTGAATTCAAATCCAGCCTCAGACACTTAATAATTGCCTAGCTGTGTGGCCTTGGGCAAGTCACTTAACCCCATTTGCCTTGCAAAAACCTAAAAAAGTTATTGAGAATGATTTAAAAAGCAGAATTGACCAGATGGAAAAGGACATAAGAAAACTCTTTGAGGAAAACAAATCCTTCAGATGTAGAATGGAGTTAAAGGAAGCTGATGACTTTACAAGAAGTCAAGATACAATAATTCAACACCAAAAGAATGAAAAACTAGAAGAAAATGTGAAATATCTCATTGAAAAAGCAACTGATATGGAAAACAGATCCAGAAAAGGTAATTTAAAAAATTATTGGGCTACCTGAAAGTCATGATAAGGAAAAGAGTCTTGACTTCATTTTTAAAGAATTTCTACAGGAAAATTGCCCTGATATCCTAGAAGCAGAGGGTAAAATAGAAATTGAGAGAATTCTCTGATCTCCCTTGGAAAAAGATCCACCCCCCCAAAAAAACCCAGTAATATTATAGCCAAGTTCCAGAACTCCCAAGTCAAAGAGAAAATATTACAAGCAGCCAGAAAGACACAATTCAACTACTGTGGAGCTACAGTCAGTATTACACAGGACTTAGCAGCAACTACATTAAGGGCTCATAGGACTTGGAATATAATATTCCAGAAGGCAAAAGAGTTTGGAATGTAACTGATAATCAACTACCCAGCAAAACTGAACATCCTCTTCCAAGGGAAAAGATGGACTTTCAATGAAACAGGGGAATTTCAAATGTTCCTGTTGAAATGACCAGAACTGAACAGAAAGTGATCTTCAAGTACAGGACTCAGGTGAAGAGAGGGTGGACAAGAAGGTAAATTATGAGGGACTTAATGACGATGTTCCTGCATGGGAAGATGATTTTGATAATACTCATAGAAACCTTCTCATTTATTAGAGCAGTTATAAGGAACTTTTATAGATGAGGCATAGGAGAAAGTTGAATTTGAAGATATAATATATTATAAAAATGGAGTCAATAGGTGAAAGGGAAATATACTGAGATTAAGAGAAAGGAGAGGGGGTGGTTAGGTGGCACAGTGAATAGAGCACTGGCCCTGGAGCCAGGAGTACCTGAGTTCAAATCTAATAATTACCTAGCTATGTGGTCTTAGGCAAGCCACTTAACCCCATTGCCCTACAAAAACCTTTTTAAAAAAAAAGGGAGCGAAAGGAGAGGTAGAATAGGCTAAGTTATTTCATATAAAATACATTTCATGTAGCTTTTGCAATGGTATGGAAGGGGGAAAGGTGAGGGGAAATGAGGGAGCCTTCATTCTCATCAGAAATGGCTCAGAGATGGGGCAGCTAGGTGGCACAGTGGATAAAACACTGGCCCTGGAGTCAGGAGTACCTGGGTTCAAATCTGGTCTCAGACACTTAACAATTACCTAGCTGTGTGGCCTTGGGCAAGCCACTTAACCTCATTTGCCTTGCAAAAACCTAAAAAAAAAGAAATAGCTCAGAGAAGAAACAGCATATACACTCAATAGGGTATGGACATCTAGAAGAAAAAGGAGAGAAGGGGGATGGGGGAGGGGAGCAAGGATATGGATGATAGAGGAGAGGGTAGATCACAGGAGAGAATAGCCAGATATAACACATTTTATTTTTTACTTTTTGCAAGGTGGTGGGATTGGGTGACCTGTCTGGGACCTTGGGGCTGGGTGGTTGCTGGGTCTCTGGGGTGGGATGTAGACTTAGGACCTCTTGGCCCCAGGACCAGTGCTTTGTCTGCTGCACCACTTGGTTGCCCCATAGCACATTTTTGAAGAGGGACAGAGTGAAATGAGAGATAAAATATAATAGATGGCAGTGGGGAGGAATGGATGGTGGGAATTATAAATCAGCAACAGCAACTGTGGGAAAATATGGAAGCAACTTCTATGATGGACTTATGATAAAGAATATTATCCACCCAAGACAGAGATGGTATCAGAACACAGACTGAAACACATTTTTTTCTTCTTTCTTACTTTATTTCTCATGAGGTTTTATATTTTTGTGGGGAAGGGGTTTTGTGTTTACTCTTAAACAAGACTATTTTAGTAATGCATAAATAAAATAAAGAAATTTTTTTTAATTTTTTGCAAGCAATGGGGTTAAGTGGCTTCCCCAAGGCCACACAGCTAGGTAATTATTATGTGTCTGAGGTCAAATTTGAACTCAGGTCCTCCTGACTCCAGGGCCGGTGCTCTATCTATGGCACCACCTAGCTGCCCTGAGAAAATTTTTAAAAATTAAAAAAATAAATAAATAAATTCTTGTTCTCCCATTCTTCAATACACAATTCAAGTACTGCCTTCTCCATGAAGTCCTTCTTGATTCTCCTGAACTGCTAGAGTCCTCTATCCCTAAAAATTTATATTTATTCTCTTCATATTTCTTCTGTACACACTGCATATATGTACCTATTATCTCTCCACTTAAAATGTAAGCTTCTTGAAAGAGTATTTTATATCTCCCATTTGGCACATGGACACTCTGGGCATTTTTCCTGGCTGACCCCATGCCTGGTATGGCTCTCCCTCTTTACTCCTGATTCCTGGCTTTCTTCAAGTCTCAACTAAAATTCTATCTTCTACAAGAAGAATCCTTTCGTCTATCCCCTTCATTGCTAATGCTTTTCTTCTATTTTTCTCTGATTTATCCTGTATATATCTTATTTGTACAAAGCTGTTGGCATGTTGCCTCCCCTCTTAGACTGGGACCACTTTGAGGGCAGGGACTATGTTTTGTGCTTAGCACAGTGCTTAATAAATGTTTATTACCTGATTAGCACTTAGTAGGTGCTTATTAAATGCTTGCTTGGCTCTGCCACTGTCCTAGTCCACTGTGGCTACTTTGGGAAACTAGGAGATTTCCTCAGAAGTAGGCCAGCTGGACCAATTGGTCCAAGCAATAAGCCTTTATCTGGTACATATTAATTTGAATGAGGGATTGGTGCTTAAATTGAGGCATCCAGGGAGGAGAGAGCAAAGAAAGAAGTTGAAGGAAAGATCACATTAGAGTCAGTCTTGGAGAAACAAAAATACAACTGATTTTCTGGAGAGGTGGGATTCTTTTGTGCATGGTTGGTAGGGCAGTTGAGGTCTTGCTTGAGATCACATCAGAAGAAGGGGGTCCATGGCTCAATCGAAAGTTTCTCATGAGTCCCAGTATCCAGCTTATGCCCCAGCCTGGCCTCTGTTTGGTATGGACACACCCATGCTGTCACATACAATGAGGCTTTTAGATATGTTGAAGAAGGTCAGATATTTTATAGAGAGAAAAGTAAGATCCTGTTCAGATATGTCTCTGATGCAGGAATGTGCTGAAGCCAGTTTTAAACAACTGTTAAATTTTCAGTGTAGGGCCTTGGGCAAGCCACTTAACCCCATTTGCCTTGCAAAAAAAAAAAACCTAAAAAAAAATTTCAGTGTAAATATTTACACCTCAAAAACAAATTAAGACAATGTTTTACTGCTTAAACTTAAAAGTGTGTGCATATGGGGGCAGCTAGGTGGTGCAGTGGATAGAGCACTGACCTTGGACTCAGGAGGACTTGAGTTCAAATCTGACCTCAGACACTTAATAATTACCTGCTATGTGACCTTGGGCAAGTCACAACTCCATTGCTTTTCAAAAAACCAACCAAACAAACATCAAAACTGTGTACATATGTATTTTTCCCTGAAAGTCCAACTAAACATTTACCACAAGCCCAATCCAATGTCATAAGTGAATAGGTACCAATTAGATAAATATGCAACTCTAGAAGAATGGTAAAGGTAGGATAACAAGAAGAAGCAGGTGCATCTAGAATAGAAATAGCCTGTCCAACAGAGAGTTTATATATTTTAAATGAACCCTATGGAGTTAAATTTAAGTACAGCTAATATTTAAGTACTAGTACAGTACCATTTAATGTGAGGAATGCATCCTAACAGCTAGGTGGCTGAATGGATAGAGCACTAGGAATCAGGAAGACTTATCTTCCTGAGTTCAAATTTAGCCTCAGACACTTAATAGCTATGGTAATTCCTTTTATCCCAAAGGAGTTATACAGTGCAAATTTGAATAATATGTCCACTTCACAGGATTCATCATTTGCATTACTAGGAACTTGACTGTGGTATAAGATTGGGTTTCTACTCCTTAAGATCAAGAACTGTACAAATTTATTGAACTAGCTACCTAACAAGATTATTTTGAAGCAAGCAAGTCTTAAGATGCATTTGAGTTTTATTATTATTAGCAAGAGGCAGCATGGAACATAGGGGTTCTTAACTTTTTTGTGCATCATAAACAGACTCCTTTGGAAATTGTTGGATCCAGGACTAAATTTCATTGTTAACTAGTAAAGCCCCATTGATTATCCTTTCCTAAGGACATGAACCCTAAACTCAATAGAAACTCCAAGCAATGCACGATCTCATCTTGGTGAACCCCCCAAACAAAACAAATCCTCCAAGGAGACCCCAATACCTCCCAGTTCCTATAGAAACCATAGCACACTGCTGCCTATATCCAAAACCCTATAAAAAGACTTGCTCTCCTCACTACCTGCTGCTGGAGTTGGCTTGGATTCAGCCCACTGTTCCTTATTTAAATAAACAGCTTTGCATTCACTACCATGTATTGTGCAATCTTCCTTTTTACTGAGGGTTCACCTTTTGACCTTTCAGAAATGTGAAAACTATGGACTCCTCCAAATAATGCTTTTTGACCCCCAAGGCAATGAGGTTAAGTGCTCAGGGTCACACAGTCAGGTAATTAAGTGTCTGAGGTCATATTTGAACTCCGGTCCTCCTGACTCCAGGACTGGTTCTCTATCCACTGCACCACTTAACTGTCCCCCAAATAAAGCTTTTTAATGCATAAAACACTTAGAATTACAAAGGAAATCAATTATATTGAAATAGATATTAAAATATTTTAATTTTACTGACCCCAGGTTAAGAAATCCTGATGTAATGGGTAGGGTTGGAGTTGACTAGCTTGGGAGTCAGAAAGTCCTGGGTTCAAACTCTGCTTCTGACACATGCTAGCAATTCAGCCCAGGCAGCTCTCTAAATTAAGTTATAGCTCTGCACTGGTTAAGTCAGAGACCAAACATTTATTAAATGCCTACAAATTGCTGTGCTAAAGCAGAATTTGAAGAAAGGCAAAATCCACCCCTGCCCTCAAGGATCTGAGAATGTAAGAATCAGTCATTAAGAGGTAGAATTTCCAGAGAGGCAGGATTCATCTGTGGCATAGCTAGTGGGGGCAGTCTAGGAGGAAGGTTATTAAATAACTAGGTTATCTACTAGATAGATACAAAATAAATTTCCATACTGGGTCATTTCCAAGACAGATGAAATCATGATACTAGGAAAGAGAGGCTCATAGGTCACAGTTTTTAACACAGGGAAATAGTTCTTACCCAGGTAGACCAAGTTCCCATAATTCTCCAGCACCATATCCCTGTACAGATCCCTTTGAAAAGAATCTAGATGCTTCCATTCTTTCCTTGTGATACACAGCCACATCCTCGAATGGCACATACCCCGAAACAGCATATACCTACAATTCCTGGAACAATTTTCCACCCCAGGAATCCAGGAAGAATTGGCTGCACCATTCAGAGAGAAAAGGAAGGAAAAGGTAAATAGAACTGTACAGTATGTTCATGTATGCAGGTACACGTGAAGAGCATTTGGTCTTCAGGATCATATGTTGAAAGCTGGAATGGATCTTGAGGGATCATCCAATTTAATATCTTCATTTTGTAGGTAAGGAAACTGAGGCTCGGTGAGGTTAAATATCTTGCCCAAAGTCACATAAGTAAATGGTAACAGTGGACTCCAAACCAAGGATCTTTCCATTATACCTTGCTACCGTGGGAAAGAATCAAGTGTTTTACTTTCACAAGGGTGAGAAAAGTTATTATTGCCAGAATCTCACAGATATCTGTGAGAATAATACATTATAGAATGGAAACTCAAGAGATGTCAACCTGTTTACAGGAAGGAGAGAGTTAAGACAAAAGGAAAAAGTTAAATAACTTTATATAGGCTGATTGGGAGACTGTGCTATTGTCCCTTGCCTCTGGAGAAGGAAGTTGCTGTTCTTCCTCATTAGTATAATGAGCAAAGTGGGGAAATCGTATGAGGGGGGTGGTAAATGTATCAATTAGATTTGTGATCCCAGCCAATGACTGGTGTCAAGGGACAGGAACAAAGCCTTTGAAAGTGCATATAACATCTAGTATTTGGGGGTTTCAGGGTCCCTCTCCCACCTTGAGAGTGATGTACCATTTATTGAGACATCTTAATGGTAAAGAAATTTCAGTCTGAATTCAGATCTCATAACACAACAGAAAGATCATATAGGGAGGAAATCCCACAAATGTGATGTATGTGATAAGACCTTCAAATATAATTCATTCCTAATTGGACACCATATAATTCATGATGGAGTAAAATGTCATGGATGTGATCAGTGTGGGAAAACCTTCAGTTGGACTTCATAATTCAATCAACACCCAAAAATGCATATTAAAGAAGGTCTGTATAAATATAATTAATGTGGAAAAACCTTCAGTCAGAGTTCAAACCTAATTCAGCATCAGAGAATTCATACTAGAGAGAGACTTTATGAATATAATAAATTTGGGAAAACTTTTCGCTAAACAGTACATTACTAAACATACGAGCATTCACTCCATAGAGGATTCCTTTGAATATAAAAAATGTGGGAAATTCTTCAGGTACAGGTCACAGATTCATGATCATTAGAGAATTCACACTGTGGGAAAAAAGTATGAATGCAATAAAAGACGACAAAGCTTCAAATAGAGATTAGATTTTAATCAGCCAGCACCATAGAATTCACAATGGACAAAGTTCCTTTAAAGTTAAAACAGCATTAGAGAGAATCCCAAATGTATCTTGAGCATGTAATGACTGTGTGGAAAGCTCCAGCCACCAAGAAGCTCTGTTAAGTTCAAGTCTGAAAGTTTTTCCTTTTTATTCCATCCTTCACTGTTTGCTTTTCCTCAGAACTTCTGGGGTTAATGTTGTCTGTTTTCCTCATTTGATCATAGAATAATCAACTTATAAGTAAGTTGTGTTACATGAGTCCATTTGTACATCTAATATTTAGAGTGCATTGTCTCATAGAATTTTTAATGATCTACTTCCTAGGCCATTGTATGAAAGAACTATAGTTATACTACTTCTAGTCTGAGCTCTGAGTTCTAGAGTAGGGACTAAAATTAGAAAAGAGACAAAAAAAGAATGTCCTTCCCTTTTACTATAGTATAAGGACAGGCCTTAGTAAAATTTGGCAATAAATAATCAAACTGACCATTTTCTACTTCTCTTTCTGATCCTTGTTACAAACATGACTCTTCTCCAGTTTTTTTTTTCTTTTTTCCTTGTTCTTCTCTAATGTGATTATTCGCAAAACTGAGCCACGGTATCTAAAGAAATGATGATTAATTTACTAGTGAACACCTTCCTAGGAAGGAAAAAATTCCTGAAATGGAGAGAAATCTCACAGATAGATAAATGTGCTCTTCACCAGCTACCTTCTACCGCTCTAGGTCTAAAAATAGCAACCAGGAGAAAAGCTAAAGGAAGTAGAAGACTTCCTTTGTCATGCTCCTCTGAAAGGAGGAAAACATTACTGCACATTTCTATTGCAAAGCATCTGTTTTTGGTTTTATTATGTTCTTTACTTTAATTGCACAGCAAAACTTACATAATACAATCTCAGTTGAATTAACTGATCAAAAAAGAGAAGACAGCTGACATTTGTGATGTGTCATATGATCTCACTAATTGTAATTTGAGTTTTTTAAAAATGCAAAGTAGAGAATAATGTTTAATATTTAGGACAAAGTGGATTTTTAAAAGTATTTTTAAGACTTGAATTTTAAATTGAATCATAGTTGTCTTTTTAAGATGACATGATAAAACTGAAGTGGAAATGCTACAAAAATTTATTTGCCTGAAAGATTAATGGTAGAGAGATCATCTGCATTCATATGTGTTTAGTGCACCTTTCTCAAAAATTCAGTGAAGGGGCAACTAGGTGGCACAGTGGATAGAGCACTGGCCCTGGAGTCAAGTCGACTTGAGTTCAAATTCAGCCTCAGACACTTAATAATTACCTAGCTGTGTGACCTTGGGCAAGTCACTTAATCCCATTGCCTTGCCAAAAAAAAATTCATTGAAGCTGATAATGAATATGTGGATCAATTGCTTTCTTAAATTTTGTGCTAGTATCCTGTTCTAACTATCATTTAAAAATAAATATCAGTTATTCAGGGGGAAAAGAGAAGACAAGGATTAGAGCACTGTGGTATAGATGTAGAAGTTAGATGTAGAAGTTTTTCATTGCTTCACATTTCTTCAAAAATATCTTGTTCATTTTCTAGGGTCTCTTTCTATACTTCCTTAAATTTCTCAATAAGCCTTTTATCTATCCCTATTCCACAGAATGTTCAGTATCCCTAAATTATCAGCCTTCTCCCCCCCAACCGAAATTCCCATTTCACTAAATCTTATTCAACACTAGAGAATTCCTTATTTTAAAAAATAACATGAAGGGGGCAGCTAGGTGACACAGTAGATAGAGCACTGGCCCTGGACTCAGGAGGACCTGAATTCAAATTTGGACCCAGACACTTAATAATTGCCTAGCTGTGTGACCTTGGGAAAGTCATTTAACCCCATTTGCCCTAAATAAATAAAATGTAAAAAATAATAATACTGAACAGAAGTTATGACTAATGGAATCAGAGGACCTGGGATGAAAATACAAATTTGCCATTGGTTACCAGTGTGATCTTTGACAAGTAATTTCTGAGTAGACTATTTCCAATAAAACCATTTCAGGGTTAATATTTCTAGTGAAGTCCTCCCAGGGTTAAGAAATATTAAAGAAGGGGCAGCTAGGTGACATAGTGGATTGAGCACCAGCCCTGGAGTCAGGAATACCCTACCCGAGTCCAAATCTGGCCTCAGACACATTTAGCTGTGTGGCCTTGGGCAAGCCATTTAACCCCATTGCCTTGCAAAAAACTAAATAAAGAAATAAAGAAATATTAAAGAAAGAACAAACTATTATTCTTAAACTATTTCTAGAAGAAAGCCCCTTATATTCCAATAGGAGACTCACCTTCCTTTTGATAAGACTACTTTTACTGATTACTAGAAGGATAGTAGACTTTTCCTATGAAAAAACCTTATGCTCCAAAGAAGCTCATAAACCTCTTGTTTGATGATGGTTATTTTTACTGACTAGGAGGATTGTAGAAGATCTTGCATACTCAGACATTATTTCATTCAGATAGACATAGAAGGTCATGAAAAGTCTTTTTGATATTCTCACCAACTGCGTGGTGAGGTAATATTTTTTGAAAACCTTTCAATTCTTTTCTTTGTTGCTGGGGTAGATTTTCATGAGTAGAATGTAACTGAAGACTAACTGACGAATCAACAGAGAGAGAGGATAGGGAAGAGGAGGGATTGCATTAGGCCATATAATTTGGCTTGACTGTCACCTCAGGGCAGCTCCTTGATCTTCACTTACCTTTGTGAGACTTGGAGTGTGCCCTTCTCTCGAGAAAAGTCAAAATAAACTTTTTTTTCTTTTTGCTCAGAAGAGTCTCTCAATATTTTTTTAAAATGGATTTTTATCTCATCCACTTCTTTCTCAGTTTCAGTTTTCTCATCTGTAAAATGAAGAGATTAAAGTAGTTGCTTTCCTCTAAAGTATGATGCCAAATAAAGTTTAAGGAAATTTGAATTTTTTAATTAGGAAATGAGATATAAATAGTATTTATGGGCATAGACTGCTTTGCTGAATTCAGCAAGCCTAGACAAGGGCAGGGAGACAGAGGTGTGTCAAGCTGAGGGGCTTAGAGTAAGGGTGAGACCAAGGCACAGATAGATGGGAGAGGTGTATGTGAAGAAACATTCTTGATGAAATTTAAACTTGTTCTACCTGACTCTAAAAGGCTGATCTAAGACCAATGAATATAAATTACAGAAAGACAGTCTTCAGTTCACCATATCTAAACAATTGTTTAAAAATGAAATGAATCATCTCTGGAGGAAACGAGGTCCTTCTAACTGAAACCCATCAAGCAAAGAATGGATGACCATGTGAAGATTATGTGCAGAGGATTTTGGTTTAGGGGAAAGGTTGGACTAGGTGAATATTTAATGAATTTATTAATAATCTGTATCATAGATAAAATAGTATAAATAAAAAACATTACATTAGGATATAAATTTAGCCCCTATTGTTTTGCATTTTATTTCTAAAACCTAGATCCCAACTACCCCCAAATGGGATTCATACAGAGCTCACTTTAATTATTAAGAACACAGAACATTAGGTTACAACAATCTTATGAGGAAAGTACAGGTGTCATCACCTCAGAAACAAAGTTGCTGCCCCAAATCCACAGCTAGTGTTAGAGACAGATCTTCTGGCTCCAGGACTTATACTCTGCAGTGTACATGTGTCCAATTTCTGGGTCATGTCACCTAACAAAAACTTGTCGAGTGATGCATATAAAATTTAATATTTATCTATGACTACAATGTAACCCATATTATCAATGAGTATAATAATTTAAAAGAGTTGAGCTTTGAGGACCTCATATGGTCACATGGGTTGAACATACCTATTCTATGCCATACTTCCTCTTTATTGCTCCAATAAGAGGTTAACCCTAAAGTACAAGTGAACTTAGATGCAGGATACTCAATGACACTGATTAATGATAGAGACATGATCCTAAAGAGATGGACTGAACACTTTCATAATTTTCTTAACCTACTATCATCAATCAATGCAGAAGTCACTGACCTCAAGTTGAAGTCAATCAGTCCACAGCTGAAACTCCAACTGAAAAGGTTTTGAAGGCCATTAGGTTCCTTTCCTGAGGCAAAACACCTGGTGCTGATTCTATTCCAGCTGAGATCTGGGAGTGAGGGGAGGGGACATTGTTCATACAAAAACTGACAGAAATTTTCCAGGTAATATGGTATAAGGAGGTTATACCTCAGGAGTTCAAGGATGCCTCCATTATTCATCTTCATAAAGGGAATAGATTGTCCTGTGACTGTCACAGAGGCATTTCTCTTTTAGTCACTGCGGGCAAGATTCTTGGCAGAGTCCTTCTCAATAGACTGATCCTTCACCTGGATGAACCAGTGTGACTTCAGAAAAGGTTGAGGAATAGTGAATATGGTGTTTGCTGCTTAACTAGTCCTGGAAAATCGCCAGAAGGTCCGTATACAATGTTTGTAGATCTGACTAAAGCCTTTGATTACTGTCAGTTTTGAGGATTTATAGAAAATTAGTATAGGGATACAAAGTGAAAAATGAAATAGTCCCTTCCCTAAGGAGCTAGGGAGATGTCAGATAAATATAAGATAATTTGAAGAGAGAGGATTCTAAGGGAATAGGGGGTAATCAAGAAGAGAATGAAAGAATTCCAGACACATGGGACAATCTGTGCAAATGTAAAGAGTTGGGAATTAGTATAAGTTCAAGAAACAGCAAGTTTGCCTAGGACATAGAATATGTTAAGGGGAATAATAGAAATTGGCTGGGTCAAATTTTTGGTTTAGCTCTGATGTTCATCAGAAAAGAAAATATAAGGGATTCAATAGAATTAAAGTGTTTACATCCCAGAAGATGATACTTGTAATTTAAAAAAAAAATGTATCATTAATCATACAGCCAGAGGAAATTTACATTGCCACAGGATATAGAAATAAGGGGAATATGAAGGAATGACAAAAAATTAAGAGATAAGAAAGACTACAAGTATAGAAGGAAAGGTAAGATAGAAGGGGGTAAATTATTTTACATTTAGAAGCATGAAAGATCTATTACAGTGGAAGGGAAGATAGGAGAATGGGCATTGAGCAACCTTACTGATCAGCATTGACTCAAAGAGAGAAAAATGCTTTTATTTTATTTTTCCAATTACATGCAAAGATAATTTACAACCTTTGTTCACTTGCAAGTTTGAGGTCTATATTTTTCTTCTATCCACTTTTTCTTCCCCATGACAGTGAACAGTCTGGTAAAAGTTGTATATGTACAATCATGCTTTAATATATTCCATATTGGTCATGTTGTAAAAGAGGAATTAGAACTAAGAGGGGAAAAGCATGAGACAAAACATAAAAGAATCTTTAAAAACTGAACATAGTATACTTTGCTCTGCCTTCAGGATCCTTAGTTTTTTCCTCTGGATATGGATGGTAGTTGATCATCTCACAATGTTGTTGCTAATGTGAACAATGTTCTCTTGGTTCTTCTTCCTTCACTCAGATCTCATCATGGCAGTCTTTCCATGCTTCTCTAAAGTCTGGTCACTCATGATTTCTTAAAGAACAATAGTACTCCATCACATCCATAACTTATTCAACCATTCCCCATTTGACCTTTCATGGTCCCTCAATTTTCAATTTTTTCATCCAACTTCTTTAAGAATTCAGATGCTGTCAGTCATCAAAACTGTTTGGTACTGGCTAAGAAATAGAGTGGTGGACAAATGGAATAGACGAGGTGCAAAAGCAGGAGATGATTATAGTAATCTGATGTTTGATAAACCCAGAGTCCAGCTATTGGGATAAAAATTCTCTCTTTGATAAAAACTCCTGAGAAAATTGTTAGTTAGTATGGAAGAAACTTAGATTAGACCAACACCTCACACCCTAAACCAAGATCCAAATGGTTACAGGGTTTAGACATAAAAAAAAAATACTATAAGCAAATTAGAAGATAAGGACTAGTTTACCTGTCAGATCTATGGAAAGAGGACCAGTTTATGACTAAAGAAGAGATGGAGAATATATCACCAAAAACAAACTAGATGACTTCAATTACATTAAATTAAAAAGCTTTTGCATAGATAAAACCACTGTAACCAAGATCAAAAGAAATGTAGTAAATTGGGAAACAATCTTTACAACTAATAATTCTGACAAAGGATTCATTTCTAAAATATACAGGGAACTGAGTCATATTTCAAAAAAAAAACATTCCCCAATTGACAAATGGTAAAAGGATATGCAAAAGCAATTTACAGATGAGATCAAAGCAATTCATAGCCATAAGAAAAATTGTTCTAAATCATTATTAGAGAAATGCAAATTAAAGCTTCTCTGAGGTACCACCTCACACCTCTCAGACTGGCCAATATGACCAGAAAGGATTAATAATCATTGTTGGAGGGGTTGTGGGAAATCTGGGACACTTACACTGTTGGTGGAGCTGTGAACTCATCCAACCTTTCTGGAGAGAAATTTGGAACTACTCCCAAAGGACAACAAAAATGTGCATACCCTTTGATCCAGCAATACCACTACTGGGTCTATACCCTGAAGAGGTGATAAAAAAGGGTAAAAACATCACTTGTACAAAAATATTCATAGCAGCCCTGTTTGTGGTGGCAAGGAATTGGAAATCAAGTAAATGCCCTTCAATTGGGGAATGGCTTAGGAAACTGTGGTATATGTATGTCATGGAATACTAGTTCTATTAGAAACCAGGAGGGACGGGAATTCAGGGAAGCCTGGAAGGATTTGCATGAACTGATGCTGAGTGTGATGAGCAGAACCAGAAAAACACTGTTCACCCTAACAGCAACATGGGAGTGATGATCAACCTTGAAGGACTTGCTCATTCCATCAGTGCAACAATCGGGAACAATTTTGGGCTGTCTGCAATGGAGAATACCATCTGTATCCAGATAAAGAGCCATGGAGCTTGAACAAATTTCAAGGACTATTCCCTTTAATTTAGAAAAAGAAAAACGGATATCTTATTGTCTGATCTTGTTATCTCTTATACTTTTTGTTTCTTCCTTAAGGATGTGATTTCTCTCTCATCACACTCAATTTGGATCAATGCACATGGAAACAAAATAAAGACTGACAGATTGCTTTCCGTAGGGGGGTGGGGGTGGGGGGAGGGAAGTAAGATTGGGGGGGAAATTGTAAAACTCAAAACTCAAATAAAAAATTTTAAAAAATTCAGATGCTGGGGCAGTTAGGTGGTGAAATGCATAGAACACTGAGTCAGGAGGACCCGAGTTGAAATGCAACCTCAAATCCAACTTAATAGTTACCTAGGTGTGTGACCTTGGGCAAGTCACTTAACCCTGTTGCTTTGCAAAAAAAAAATTGGATGCTGTATCATTTGGTGCATGTTTCAAATTGATTATTACTTCATTGTCTGTGGTCCCTTTTAATAAGATGTAGTTTCCTTATCTCTTCCTAATCACTTTGGTGATTAGCATCAAATGATATAGTATCTGAATTCTTAGAGAAGATAAATTAGATAGAAATAGACAGCAAAACTATAATAATGGGAGACCTTTACTGTCCCTCTCTCAGACCTTGATAAATCCAACCAAAAAAATAAGCAAAAACCTAAGGTCTACCTATGATTTGTCAGAAAAGGGGAGAAGCAAGGAGGGAGAGAGAAAAGGTTGGAATTAAAAATATTATAAAAATGAATTGCTAAAATTTTTTTTGATGTAATTGGGGGAAAAAGAAACAAAACATTATTAAATAAAAAAGTAATAAAGTGAAGGAGCAAAATAAAATAGATGAGCAAAGAGATCATTTTCTTCCATTTAAAATTAATATATCTAGGGACAGCTAGGTGGCATAGTGGATAAAGCAAGTTTGGACCTGAGTTCAAACTTGACCTCAGATACTTCTAAGAGTCATTTAACCCCATTGCCTTGCCAAAAAAAAAAATCAATACATCTTTCTAAAGCTTTATTAATTTCAAATGATTTCCTTCAAGAACTAATAGTGAAAAATGTTAAATGTATAAGTGGAAGAAGTTATGTAAAAGGAAGTCTTTTTCTTCTTTGGGCAAATTAAAATTCCCTCTTTGGGCTTTCAATTTCTTTATTTGTAAAAGGGGATTATAAGATGTCCAAGGTGCCTACAATTTTAAAATAACTTCCACCCACCTCCAAAATTGTCCCAAAATGAACAAGCAATTTTCTGTACTTCCAAGGGAACTAAGCTGCAAGTATAATGGATAGGAGAAAACTTCATTGTGAAGACATAATGATGCAGCCTTCTTAGTAAGAGTAATATTACTGAAAGCATCAAAACCAGAAAGTGTTGCTTAAATCCTTTATTATATTACTAATTCAGAGAATCTGTGTTGGAAAGATCGTCAGAAATCATTCACAAATCTCCACATCATCCTTACCAAATACTTTTCAGTCTCTACTTAAAATCCACTCATTACCTCACTCCAGTGGCACCCATTCCATTTACAAGATTACTCTAATTGTTATAAAGTATTTCCTTATATTTAGCCAAAATCCACTTAATTTTATTTCCTTACATTTGCTCTATGTTCTACCATCTTGAACTCAAATGGAGTTATTTGCTCTTTACACAACAGCCCATCATTCTTGAAAATAGTTATGTCCTACCTAAGATTTCCCTGCTGCAAGGCTAAATATCCCCAATTTGCTTAACTACTTCCTATATAGCAAGTTTTTTAGTTACTTGAAACTTAGGTTTCTGAATATGTTTTCACAAAATATTACCAGATGATGAATGTTGTATGTTTAGGCTACATGAATTTAAGTATGTGATTTTGGTCAAGTTTTTTCCCTTCGCTGACTTCAGTTTACTCAGATACAAGATGAGGAAAGGGGAAATAGATTAAATGATCTCTTGGGTCTCTTGATACTGGAAGCTAACCCTCATATGACATGATTTTCAATCAACTTACTAACTAGGAGTTCTCCTCAGGATACCCTGAAGTTTGTCAGTGTCTTATCTGAAAAACAGCCCCCAGAATTGAACACAGTATATTAGTTGTGCGGCCTGATCAAGACAAAGGATGAGACTACCTTCTCCTTTATTCTGGACAACATGCCTCCCTTAATGCACTGACCCTTTTTTGGTTACCATTGGATCTCATAATTAGAAAAGCCTTCACAGGTCATCTAGTTCAATCTAGGCCTTAATAAGAATGTCCTTTAAAATACACCCAAGTGGTCATCCAGCCTCTCCTTGAAAGCCTCTATTGAGACCCATGATCACCCCAGGCAAAGTCTTTCATTGCTCATTTGGCAGTGTGGTCCATTTTGACCATATGTATCTGGACAATCCCCTCTTAATCTCTCCATACAAATTTCCAATTCCATATTTTCAATTTATCTACTGGAGCATACCAAATTCAGCCTATCCAAAATTAAATTTATCCTGCCCCCCCAAAAAAACCAGGAACTGAGCCTTAAAGTTCTCACCTTGGTATATACATTTTGAGTCTCTTGTTACCAAATTTTATTAATTCTATTTCAATAATCTTCTCATTGGTTTTTCCCCCCCCAATTTTGCAACTGTTTTGAATTCTGACATCACTCTATCAGGGCTCTGAAACTAGTTTTTTTTGTTTTTTTTTTTTTTGCAAGGCAGTAGGGTTAAGTGGCTTGCCCAAGGCCACACAGCTAGGTAATTATTAAGTGTCTGAGGCCAGAGTTGAACTCAGGTCCTCCTGACTCCAGGGCTGGTGCTTTATCCACTGCACCACCTAGCCAGCCCTGAAACTAGTTTCTTAACTGATCCTCACTGCTTCCTGGCTTTTCCCTTTCCAATTCTTTCCAGCAAAAGATATTGCCAAATAACCCTGCTAATGTCCAATGGCTATCAAGCAACCAGTTTCTCTCTCTACTGTACCACTGTCATTTTGCAGATGAAGAAACTGAGATTAGAAGTTAAGTGATTTACCTAGGGTCATAATCTAGAAATCCAGGCATTGGCCTGGTCAGGACTGTTTTTCCAATATAGCAGTTCTTCCACTTTCTGTTCTTTAAAATGTTTTTTTCTACATATCCTTTCCTTTCTCCTTAAAATACTTACCTCCCTCCCCACCCCCATGAGTGTTTCAATTATTTTCCTAACATATGTAATAAAAGTTCTTCCTCTGCACTGGGTGATTTCCATTTTAACAGGGGTCCTTTAAATCCCAAATCCTTTAAAAGAGGAAGGAATAGTTACCCTTGAGAGAAAACAGCATAGTATAGAGTGCTGGGCTTGGAGCTAAGAAAGTCTAGGTCCAAATCTTTCTTCTGGTAATTATTAACTATGTAATCATGGGTAAATCATTTTGTCTTTCTAAACTTCAGTTTCCTCCTTTGTAAAAAGAGGATAACAATACTGTAGTCCCTGTCTCACAGGATTGCTGTGAAGATCAAAAGAGACTGGTCATAGATATTATTACATTCAAAACACTTCATTATATATTACTAGTTAAAGTGAGAAAAGCAATTAAGACACAATTTACTGACCTCACCATTTATTAAGGGCATACTATGTACAAAGCACTGTGCTAGTGATACCAAAATAATTAAGCCTCCATCAATACACCAGAGGCAAGATAAAGGAAAAGCTGCCTTGGTCAGGAAGCCTTTTATATCCTTTCTTCTTAGAGAAGGAACCAACAACTGTCTTCTCAGGATATAGCTAAGCTCAAGGCAAGCAAAGCAGCTAGTATCTTCTGCTGGTTTATCCTGACATTTGGTCTTTAATGAATAGCCTGTGCTCTTGAGATCATCATCGGGTGAAGAGCATCACCAGCTCACCCTGGAGGGAGTGGGGGAACATGTCCACTGGAACAGCTTTTCTCAGAACAAAAGGCTCACCAAGAAGGTTCCCATCAGGGTCTGGAGGCCGGCACAACCTAGAGACACAGAAGAGTTGGAACTATTACCTAACAAATACATGAAGAAAGCATGGAGTATTTACTTATGTTAGCATGCTTCAATACTCAAGCCAATAAACCCTTACTCAGAATCATGGCCTTAAATGTTTACAATAAAATACAAAGATGAACAATTATACTGAAATAGAGTCACCAAAATATTTTAAAAACAAGTTCATGTACCCTTGTTTCTCATGGAAATTATTTATACTTGTGCAAAGATGATAAACTGTTTATACCAAATAATCCTACTATTGGTTTTAGACTCTATGGAGGAGAGTCTATATATAAAAACCTCCAATTCTACCTTATCTCTATAAGGAAGGATTCACTGGAACTTGAGAAGATTTGAATGAAGTGATGAAGAGGTGAAGGATGCAGAAAGGATAACCTAGACAAGAATTAACACTATACATATGAAGACAAAAGACAGCTAGTTCCCAATAAATAAAACTCTCATTATTCAAACTCACACTGCACACTTCTGTTGGGCTGGGAACAAAGACCATATTTTATATAATTACGACTTCAAATAATACAAATTCAAATACATTAGTCAATCTCAAGAAATTTATTATTTGCACTTATTGGAACCTTGTTTTAAAAAACACAGTATAATTTTGGTACTAATTTATTAAAGTTAAAGCATATGCTTTTCCTTTCTTTGAACCAACAGTTAATACTAAAGGACAAGGTTACATGCAGTCAATCACAATCTCTATTTTGTGGTTTGGTTTAACTGTTTTGGGGCATTATACCTAATGGAGATTTTACCTAATTGGACCTGAGAGTTTGTTGGTATTTGCGTGCATTTTTCAAAACAAAAAATTCAATTAAAAATGAATCTGTGATCTTGTGAGGACTCTACACAAACACAAATCATGTTCTTTCCATAGCTTCTCATCCTGAGCAATTCTTATCCAGGTATTTCCATAAAATCTCTATAAAAATCTCTATGTAATTTACTATAGGCTATCCTCCAGAATAAAGGTAATTTACCATAGGCTATCTTTTAGGATAAAGGTGTCACACTCATTGCTCAAAACAAATGAAAATGTAATTTGGAAATGCTTCACAAAATAAAAATAAGACATAGATAATGCTAATTTGTAATTTCAAAATCAACATGCAGCAGGACCGATTCATTTCTATTGTTTGACATTGATACTCTAAGATTTTTAACACTCTAGGTAACCTAGCATTCCAACTGTCTGTCTATCCTTGGCCCACACTACATGACTAACCCATCTCTTTTTCAAATCCCAGATCTCCTGGATGAGATTGTTTATAGTACTTCTTGTCCACAAGTCATTACTGAAAATGTGTTGCAGTTTACCCTTTGTGTTTCCTGTCATTTTCAATTATCTAGAGATTGAAGTAGTTCATGATTTGAAGTCATCTAGCATAACCAGAAGAATTTTTCTTTACCTACAATTTCACAGATACTGAGAAATCCTAGTAAAGAAGCATCTACTTCTATATATTAGCAACTAATCTGCAATTTAGTCTTAGAAATTAGGGGGCAAATGAGAGGCTTTTAATCACTTAAAGTATTGCACTAACCTCCTAATATAATCCACCTCTCTCTCTTCCCCTGATTCAATTCTGAGGCCATACTCATTGTCTGTTATCATTATTTGCCATTATTCATCCAACTTTGTCATAGTCTTAACAATAGTAATCATAGTCTACTTAAAGAGATGGTGGATCCCATCCAGTAGACTCTACATCAAGTTTTAGATGGCTACAAATGGCATACTGTCATAACCAATAGGACCACCTGGAGGACCTTGCAACTCACAGAGAAAGCTTCTTTCATTTGACTTCTGTACAGGACATCCTTTACAACAGTGGGGAACCTTTTTGGTGATCATACATCTCATTTTATGCCTCCTGATACTAATAACCAAGGAATTGTTGACCCAAGTTATCTCTGAAATGGAAGCTATAACAAAGTGCCTTATATAAACTTGAAATGGGAGATGCTTTGTTGGAGACCTTTGTCGGAGCAACAATTCTCTGCTTGGCAAGGCAATCAAATATCTGCTGACTGAGTCAGTTTCTTGACCCCTTTTTGCCTCTTTCTTGTGGCAACTATTTTATATGATTAAACTTTCATAGGAAATAGAAGATATCCTATGTTGATATCTTTTCATTTATCCATTTCCTATTTGTTTTTAGGATCACTAGCTTGTTTGAATAAGTCAAACAGGCATTACTTTAACTATACTTTTATTTCATATTTGAAGAAAAACACTTTTTTTCCTAATTTCATGTTGATTTGATCTTGTTCTAACAAGCAGATGTTCCAACAAAACAAAGACAGATGATTCAGAAATGATTCTTTTGTCAGCCATTAGTTGTTTAGTTTATGAGGAGAGAATCAATTTCATTCATTGTGATGTTCAGTATATTCCTTACAATTTTGAGGAAAGTTGAGGAAAATTATCATAAAATTTTGAACTGAAGTTTCTGAGTACCTTACAAGCTTTGGGCCTCTTTTGTTCTATAACTCTGAAATATATTTTTCCAATATATTTTCCAGTGTCCTCCATTTCCCACCTTTGCAATGAATATATATCAAGTATATCTTGTCTTAGTGGAACATCTCATCAAATTCTTCACAGAATTTCTCTACCACTTTATCTTTGGGAACAGATGTTGGTATATAAACTGAAATTCTCTTTCTGGTAGGGTTTTTTTTCCCTGTATAGTCATCAGGGGCACTACAAGATAAGAAAACCAAGTATTGGGGCGGCTAGGTGGCGCAGTGGATAGAGCACCGGCCCTGGAGTCAGGAGTACCAGAGTTCAAATCCGGCCTCAGACACTTAATAATTACCTAGCTGTGTGGCCTTGGGCAAGCCACTTATAACCCCATTGCCTTGCAAAAAAAAAAAAAAAGAAAACCAAGTATTCCATGAAATGATGAAATCTGTTGCCTCTCAAAGGGGTCCTGGGAAGTACCAAGTTTACCAAATGGCCTAAAAAGAATATGATTCCTAGCCTTTCTGGTCACTTTTGTTTTAGAAATAGAAGACCACATGGGCTAAAAAACAAAAGCCATTTTAGATTTTTTTTCTATCACAGATTGTCATGGTCAAAGAATTTAGCACCTAGTGGTCAACCTGCTGGTGATGAATGTCTTTGTACTTAGCTAGGCTAGTCATCAGACAGAAGACATAGTCCATCACTAGAACAAGCTTTAGAGGTCTTCCAGCTTGGAACAAACCTGACAGTATTTTT